>NC_138057.1:24170932-24390932 GCF_964194185.1 Rhinolophus hipposideros
GGGCTGTTTGTGTCCCACAGAAGCACCCTTACTGCCTCCCCCACTCCCTTTAGGGTGCCGTTGAGGAAAATGCTAGAATCTGCATTGATTTATGGCCCAGGGCAGCCCTGGTTCCATAACCACCACTTCCATCAGCGGCTCAGTACCTCAAAGATGTAGAGGGAAAAAAGTCTCTTCTCAGAAAGAGAGATTTAGAATGCTGAGTCAAAGCCATCCTATGCTGATCATATATGTTTCTACCGATTACTCTTTCTCACATTTTTACTAACCTAGAATCAACATTCTCTTTTGTTAATACAAAGTGGCTTTACATGCATGTCCAGAGAAACATATAAGAGGAGTGACAATGCTAGAAATTTACCTTGATAAGAAATCCAAATTAAAATATTTTTAAATAAAGTTTTAACCCAATGTCCATTTATGCTACATTTATCTTTGCCTAGTATGTAAAAACATGAACACATAAATAAGCAACTTCGTGTTTGCAACACTAAACAAAATCATCCAAAATATTGAAGTATCCCCATTTTTTAACTGCCACATAATTAGTGCCTGATTTATTAAATAGAAGACACCGGTTGAATCAAGAATAATGATTGATTTTTCTGTTCCTGAAAGAGTTGATTCCTATGAAATAATGTTCCATACAGAACTAAATGTAAACTGGAATTTTAAGAAAGTGCAAGAAGTAGAAATACATGGGCATAATTTTGGCTTTTCCATTTACTTAACAGTGAACTTTTATTTGTGAAAGTTTGCTGGGGTTGTTTCATAATCTAGCAAAGTAATCAGTTCCAAATTAGTGTTCAGATTAGATAATAGTAATGGATAAAAAAATCCTGCCTTATTTATAAACAAACACTTTTTATTGAGAAGTTTTTAGAAAAACACACATATTAGGAAGTCAAGGGTTAAGCCTAATTAATTTTACTTTATATTTTATTGCCAGCACAGGCAGGGAAAAGGAAAGGAAAGGAAATCATAGTCTCCTTTGCTTCCTTTATTTGGAAGAAAGTCTGCATAAACTAGAATGTAATCAACCACCTTTAATGAACTCAAACATTTTAATGCAAGAGGGATAGCCTGGGAAAAGCAAGAATCATTAAACTACAAAAAACAAAGAGATAAACAGAAAATGTAAGTGTCACTTATAGGTTGAAAGGATAAAGACCGCACAAAAATTTATTATACACCTATCTATTTTACATTTCAGATCCAGCTCCATGATAGAGCATTAGCTAGCCCTTAACTAGTTAACTAGAGTAGATGGATTACAGTAGAGAGGAAAGATTGTTAAATGTTCTTGACTTTTTCTGACACATTTGTGGGTATTTCACAAATACAACGTAAATGTATCTTCAGTGTTTCAGAGAAGTTCTGATTTTATTTGTTCTTATTTTTTGATTAATCAGTTAAACATGTAACTACATTGAACTTTTATGTCTTTATAAAACTTTGCATATAAAGTAAATTTCTTAAGCAGAAAATACCCAAATATGTTTTAAGCTTGGGATAAAAGGTGCACCACCAAATGCAGAGTACTGGAATGATTTTGTCTCTGTGAGAACAGAAACCCATTGGGCCTGGTAGAGATCGTATTAATTTTCTCATTGACTTCTTGCCTGGGTAGCCTGAAATCAAAAATGGGTTCTGCTCTAGCTTATGTCCTCACTGGGAGTCCTTATTAAATTGTGAGTGTGTTGCCTGGTGCTAATGAAATCCACATGTGTTGTTCTAGGCTCAGTGCTTTCCGAAACCTTCTTGTTTTCAGTTTCTGTAGCACGGTTCCCACAGGCTGCCCCTCCAGTGAGAAGTCTCAGGGCACATTCTCTATCCAGTTTAAAGGAGGTTTGTATGGAGAAATAAGTCAAATAAATAGCACATGTTAGAAATCACCACCAAGCCACTGATACCAAGATTTTTCCCTCAGCAGTGACAAAAGTACATAATAGATGATGATAGAATGCAGGAAAGGTTTTAAATAAGAGGGAAGCAGTGTTGTCAGCAATAATGCAGAGTGGACGTAGGTAACATTTGTTGAATGATTACTGAGTCAGGCCCTGGGCTAAGGATTTTACTTCTTCAACTTATATTTAATCCTCATAAGACTCATGAAAGGTACGTACTAATAATATTCCTTTAATGCCAATGAGAAAACGGGCACAGAGATTTGAGGTGACTTGTTCAAATAGTGGGGGAAGAGATTTAAATTGCATCCAACTAGCAGACCTAAATTGCTTAACATATGTCTTAAAATTTGGTGCAATGAAATCATCTGGTTATCTTTTTTTGAATAGTATAAAACTTGAAGATTTTAGAATTTTCTTAACCCCAAATTTGAACTAGAGAGAAAAATAACCAGTGACCTTTGTTTTGTAGGATTTATGTGAAGTGAAATGGTTTGGTCATCGATTTCAATTTCAAAATTATAAATCCCATTAAGTTCTGGTGAATGTGGACATTCAAAACTCAACATTTCATCAGTTATTCTGCCATCATATTTTTAATTAACCATTGGGCTTATATTAAAACAATAGATTAATAGATGCCATTTATTTATTAAGGATCTATGATTACGGGCCAGGGCCTGTACTAAATATTTTACATTCATTATTTAAGTTAATTCTCAATAATATTTTGGCTACAATTATCCCCATTTTGCAGATGAAAAAAGGGAGATTCAAAGATTAAGCAATTTATTTCAAATTCACGCATCGTTGGTATGGTGGACCCAAGATTAGAACCCAGGTCTGCCTGATTACAAAAACCATGATCATTGTCTTGATGCTATGTCTTTTAAATTTAAATAAACCAACTGATAAATAAAAGACATTAAAAAGTGTAAAACATTTAAAAATTAAATTATATTTATTTTCATAATAGCACACTGACACTTCCTCAAAGGAGGGCTTCTGCAGCGTGGCATTTGGTGTTCTGTGGCTCTGGCTAAGACCTAGTACAGGTAGGTTATCAGGTCCCACTCACGATGATCATACAGTTCTGAGATGGCTTATGGGGATTGAGCCCTTGTGAAAACCAAAGCACCCAGGAGTCACAGGGCCATTATAGCACCTTGCAGTACTCTTCATTCTTCACACCCAACATTCATTCGGAGGCAAGGGGAGCACATGTGTGATACTAATGCTGCCTTGGCCTGTGGCTTTGCTGGTACCTGAGATTTGGAAATAGCTTCGTGTGTTCACCTGGAGATGTTGTTGGTTAACTGTTGGCCAAGTAGTCTAATTATGATGCAAGTGGGCTTCCAGGCCTCAACAAGTTTTCCTTCACAGTGGATGCCTTGAGGAGAAAGGGGTTCTTGGTATAGCCTCATTGTTGAGCCTGCCGTGCAGGTGCCCGGCTGTGAAACAATGGACTCCATTGATTGTGGTGCACGGTCCTGCATATGCCAAAGCCAACGCATATTGCTGTGGGCAGGTACGGAAGTCAACACTGAGGCATAACCAGGTGGGGTTGAAAATCAAAAATGGCCTCCTTCTCCTTACAAAATCAATCATGGCCATGCTAGAGAGCAGACTACCTGCAATATTTTGAAAGGCCTATCTGGGAGTTTGGACAGACACTTCACTTCTAAAGCTCTGATGTTGTGGCAGATGCATCTATTTTTAGCATCTTCCACAAATGGAGAACTCTTAAGTCTAGAGTGTAGAAAATTTTATTTTTAAAGGTGTGTCTGGAGAACTGTCTATCCTGCAAGAGAAGAAAAACAATCCCAGAAACTTACTTCGGTTTGTTTAAATATTTTTGTTTACTGGCTGGAAGAAACATAGATAAGAGAGTAAAATATATCATGGGCTTTTGAAAAGGTCATTACTGTGATTTTCAACAAGGAATTATCACGTGCCTAATTTCACATGGCGAGGCTTTGTCTTCAGGCCTGATTTTTCTCAGCCAAAAGCCTCTAAGCAGTGAGGCACACAGACATGGAAATACATACAGAAAATCTGGCAGGAATGGCCATAGGAATGTAGCCCAGCTTTGCCTTGAAACACTTTTGAGTGGGAAATCATTTATTCATCCATTCATTTATGAAACATTTATTAATCTCACATAACCTGGCACGACACATGCTTTTGATTTTTGGACATGAATTTTGGGGGCTTCTTGGTTTCCAAGTTGTGGAAGATAATTCACCTTTAACCCAGGGCTAAGATGACCATTTTCATTTTCTGAAAAAACTTTATTGGCAACCAACCATGTGCCAGCACCATGATTTTCACTGTGGACGCATGAGGAAGCAAAACTGGCTTACTTCTTCCTGTGGGATTTCTCCTTCCTTGGCGACAGGGCAGGGCTGCTAATGCCCTTTCAGCATTTCCTTGTTGACTAGAATCTAAGAGCAACTCCAGTTCAATAGAAATAAACCAGGCAAGGTATGACAAGTGCCCTGCAGAGAGCCAAACTTTGGGGGTCAATTACTAAAACTCTCGAGGCCTCAGCACCCTCATCTGTAAGATGGGGACAATAAGACCCAGACCCACCTTAAAAGGTTGTTGTGGGTGATTAAATGAGATCATGCTTGAACATCACCCATCACTGTGCCTGATACATACCGTGTTTCCCCGAAAATAAGACCTAACTGGAAAATAAGCCCCAGCATGATTTATCAGGAAGATATCCCCCGAACATAAGCCCTAATGCTTCTTTTGGAGCAAAAATTAATGTAAGACCAGTCTTATTTTCGGGGTACACGGTAACAGAAGGACCAGAAAGAATTTGTGGTTGTTATCAGTTTTTGGATCCCTTGCTTCTCTCCATCTTTCTATAGCTGAATTTGTGGATAGGGATTGAAGCTATACTCTGCCCCCAAAGGGGGCAGAAATTCTTGTGGAATTTCAAAGTGCATGAAAAGTAGATTTTGGTTTCTTAAAAATCTCAGGCTCCTGTCTGATTAGCACCATATTCTAGCCTTCCTTCCTTCAATGAACCTTCCTCAGGCATTTTCACCTCACAGTGTATATTACATTTCCCTCTCGTTGCCCAACAGGGCCAGGGGACAGAAGGATGTTGAGGAAGGTTTCCCTTTCCCTGATTCCCAAGGTCACCCTCACTCTCAGTCTCTGCTGAGGGAACAGGCTTGTCATTACCTTCAGGGAGATTTGAAAACCAGCCTCTGGACGTGTGGGCAGCAGCCAAGCCGAGAAACCCATCTGGATATCAGGTCCCCTGGGAAAATGTGCCTGGCTCTGTTTGTATTGGCTTCCAGAGAGCCCTTCCAACCTGACGTTGTGCTAAGCGGGTATTGTGGGAAAGTCCGTCTGACCACCGGCTTCCTGCAGTTGGCTTTTGATTATGCTCAAGGAGGGGCCTGAGAATCTGTGCAGATATGGTCTCAAGGGAGGTCCTCTGTCAGTCCAACCACCCACCTCTCTTTGCTTGGAGAAGAGAAGAGCAGAGCAGTGGAAGGACCTAACCTATTCTCAGAAACAAACATATATGTTCAAACCAAAAGTTAGGCTTTTTACTTTGTGGCTTCACTTGAGCTGCAGGAGCTGGCCCTCCCCTTCGCTGGCAAGGGACAAAGGCCTTTTCTCCAGTTAGGGTCACAAAGAGTGGAATCCAGATCATCACAGAGTAAAATTGAACTGTTTTCCCCCCGCCCCCTTATTTATAACACCTTTGTCCCCAAAACACACTCCTCCACTCCTTCCTACCCGTTGCTTCTCACCAACATCCTGACCAGGTTTCTGATGTTGATACTGTGAAACCAGAAATCAATTCACTGCCTTTGACTTACTGGCCTTCCCATAATTTGGTTAAATCTGATAAGAGTTAAATGAGTTTTGCTTGGCAGGAGCAAAATAAAGAGCAGGTCCTAAGGGGGAGAAAACAAAGTGAAGTTTATACATGTTCACTTACCTTGGCCTCACTTGACCTCTGGGGACACCCCTTCCCTTCTTCGCGCTCTGCTTCCCTCCTCAGTGGTGGGTGCCATACAGCATCTGGTTCTCACAAGTGTCCCAGTTGATCCCTCTGCCTCTGCCCTGCTCCTGTCCCTTGCTCTTTTCCTTATCACTGTCAGTGTAGGGGAGTTAGCCCATTCCCTGAACACACTAAAGCAGGAATGACTGACTTATCATTACTCTCTCTGCCCCGTCCTCTCCACTTTCCCAGAGGTGTGTTTATTCATGGGTTGGCTTTCATTTAATTTCAGGATGGGGAAAAGAAATTCTGTAGGGGGGCAAGATTTAAAGACCAGCCTTATGGCCTGTAAAGACATGGATTACAGAGTCACATAGATTTGGGTCCTAGTCGGGCGTGATTTAGTCAAGTTGCCTAATCGCTTTGAGTTCATTTAATAACCCCATGTACCAAGTGAAGATAATATCCGTTTTAGAAATGATATACGTAAAGCTTCTAGCTTGGTGCTGTATGGCAAATACTTCATAAATCATCGGTGTGATCATTATTGTAGGGCTGCTCTATTTACACCTAAGACCACTCCTTGAAGAGTGATGACTGTTAAGGAGGTCTACAATGGTGGGAGGTGTTATCTCCTCACTAGTGTTGTATCCCAAGGCTGCCTCTGAGGAAATCTGGAAGCCAAAGAAAGAGGAAGGAGAAACAAGCAGAGGGAATGATGTCGCCACATTTGGAGTCAGTACCAAGTGGTGACTGGCTTGGTCACTTGTGTCCACAAGTGTTTCATTCACCTGAGGAGACAAGAGGCACAATGGACCAAGCCTCTGTGATAATGGGCTGAATCAGCTGCTCTCTGCTGGTGCTGGAGACTGTAAGGTTTCCCAAGTCCCCGGATGACCCCCAGCTTCCATGGCCTACCATTTTCTTTCTATGCCAGTGATTCTCAGCCCTGGTTGCACATTAGCATATAATGGGGGCTTGGACCTGGCTGGTTTTAAAAGCTCCCCAGGTGAATCTACTGTGTGATCAGAGTTGAGAATTGCTGTTCTAACCCAGCCTGAGCCAGTTAGAGCTGCTTCTGTGGAGGGAAGCTGTTTTTGTTTATCTTTCTTCCCAGATGGATCCCAAATGCTCATGGAAGCTCAATGATGATTATTCATGTTTCTTAATCTGTGTTATGCTTTAAAACGATTTATTTATTTTGAAATTTACACACTCTTTATTCCAACAAGTATAGTCTAATTTGGTACGGTCATCTTCCTCAAACAATGTATTCCTAGCCTTCCAATTATAAAACAAAAGGAAGGAAGAATCATTAGGTTCCCTTCCAGAGCCATGGTCAGAGAGTAATTTAGGGGATATTAAACATATCAGGGTAAGTTGATGAAACATTCTGGGGTGATACTTCCATTTCCCTGAACTGATCACTTCAAGCAGGAAGCCTCAACATAGTGATGGATAACATGTCTCCCTCCCAGGAGGCCACCGTCATCTAGGCCATTCTTTCTGCACTTCCACACATATGTAACAAGAAGCCTGCACACTAATGGTTAACCAAGTTTCCACTCACTGCAAACATGTAGCTGTGACATCCTCAAAGTTTTAGAAACTATGTTTTATTCCAAGAGCTACTGTGAAACTTAGTGTAACAGTATCAGAAAAAGGTAAGATAATACATTCAATCCATGTCTAAAAAGTATCTCACACGTCCATGGGAATTTTAGAATAAGGAGTTTTAATTGTAAGGTGTTTAAGCTGCTGCTATCCATACCTGTAGGGCTCATGAAACTGAGGCTCAATGAAGCTGTCTCTTTTTCCCAGCCTCATGGTTACTGAGGAGCGGAAGCAGCATTTAATTTACAGCAAGGTCTGCCCGACCCCAATTTATTATAATTCTATCCTGATCTTAGGGTTTCTGCTTTGCTCAATTTTTTTTCCAGTATGGATCTTTTTTAAAATTATTTTTTATTAGTTTCAGGTGTACAAAACAACATAATAGTTAGACATTAAAACCTCTCATAAAGTGATAACCCACCCTCCAAGCTACGACTCCTCTGACAACTTGTATACGTAGCTGTTACAGTACAATTGACTACCTTCCCTATGTTGTGCTCCACATCCCGTGCCTACGTATACGTATATATTTAGTTATAGTTGGCATTCAGTATTATTGTACTTCAGCTTCAGGTGAATAGTGCATTGGTCAGGCATCTACACAGTCTGTGACGTGATCCCCGTGATAAGTCCAGTGTCCATCTGCCACTTTACATGATCTTTACAACATTGTTGATTATATTCCCCATGCTGTATTAACTATCAATTTGTATTTTTTAATGCCTTCACTTTCTTCACCTTGCTCCCAACCCCATTCCCATCTATCACCCTGTCTGACACCGTAACTAGTTGTTACAATATTATTGACTATATTCCTTATGCTATACCCTGCATCCCCATGACTACTGTATAACAATCAATTTGTACTTCTTTATCCCTTCCCCTTTTACCCATCCTTAACCCCCCTCCTATCTTAAAGAAGTCCCTATAAGAGCCCTTGTAATACTAATTTGGTGGTGATGAACTCCTTCAGCTTTTTCCTGTCTGGGAAGCTCCTTATCTGTCCTTCAATTCTAAATGACAGCTTTGCTGGGTAGAGCAATCTTGGTTGTATGTCGTTGCTTTTAATCACTTGGAATATTTCCTGCCACTCCCTTCTTGCCTGCAAAGTTTCTGTTGAGAAATCAGCTGACAGTCTTATGGGGGCTCCCTTGTAGGTAACTAACTGCTTTTCAATTGCTGCTTTTAAGATTCTCTCTTTGTCTTTAACCTTTGGCATTTTAATTATGAAGTGTCTTGGTGTGGGCCTCTTTGGGTTTATTTTGTTTGGGACTCTGTGTGCTTCCTGGCCTTGTATGTCTATTTCCTTCACCAGAGTAGGGAAGTTTTCTGTCATTACTTCTCCAAATAGGTTTTCAATTCCTTGCTCTCTCTCCTCCCCGGTATCCCTATAATGTGAATGTTGGTATGCTTGATGTTGTCCCAGAAGCCCTTTAAACTTTCCTTAATTTTTTTGATTCATTTTTCTTTCTGCTGCTCTGGTTGGGTGTTTTCTGCTACTTTATCTTCTACATCACTGGTTGGATCCTCTGCTTCATCTAATCTACGGTTGATTCCCTGTAATATATTCTTCATTTCCATTATTGTATGCTTTATTTCTGACTGGTTCTTTGTTATGGTTTCCATCTCCATTTTTATGCTTCCTATCTCTCTGTTGAAGTTCTCCCTGAGATCATTGAGCGTTCTTATAACCAGTGTTTGGAACTCTGCATCTGGTAGATTGCTTATCTCTGTTTCGCTTAGCCCTTTTTCTGGAGATTTTTTTTTTTGTTCTTTCATTTGGGACATGTTTCTTTGTCTCCTCAGTTTGGCTGCCTCCCTGTGTTTGTTTCTGTGTATTAGATAAGGCTGCTCTGTCTTCCAGTCTTAGTAGAGTGGCCTTATGTAGTAAGTGTGCCGTGGGGTACAGTGGCACAGGTTTTCTGGTCACCTGAGCCACGTGCTGCAGGTGTCCCTTGTGTGGGTTTTGTGTGCCCTCCTCTTGTAGGTGAGCCTTTGAGCATTGCACATCAGTGGGCTGACCCTTGGGCTCACTGGTTGTGAGACTGGCCTTGACTATAGTGGAAGGGTTGTTGCACAGGGGCTGACCCTACAGAGTAGGATCTGCCTCAGCAGGACTCTGGTGACTGCCCAATCCTCCCCTTGGGTGTGTCATTGTCGTACGGGGCAGCCTGCGGGGTCTCTGGTCCCGCTCCCCACATAATGCAGGACATGGTGAGGCCAAAAAGGAACACCCACGGAGCCATAGGTAGGGGAGTCACACCACTATAGTCTCACTGGCGGCTGGGTTGGAGAAACAGGAAGCAGGAGCCACACTGTTTGCAACTCTCACTGCACCGCTTGCAGGCTCAGCCACCATCTTCTTGCTAGCCTCCATTTGCTACTAGCGTAGCCACAGCAGTTATATTAGTGGCCAATGGCTCACTGGTTACAGCTGACGGCCAACTAGCCACAGCCGATGGCCATCCAGTCACAGTTGATGGCCATTTACTACCTGAGCCAGCACCTTTCCACGTGAGGCCGAGAGTCTGGAAACTGCACTCCTGGCTCTGTTCCCAGAGTCATACTTGGAGGCAGCGGGGTGAAGCTCCAGCTCATTTTGCAGCTGACCACTGGGGACACCAGCCCCAGGAACACCTTGGAGGGGATCTGCTGCAGATCTACTTCAACCAGAGCCCATGCCGCATCTGTGGCCACAGAGCGGGAGCCAGAAAGAAATCTGCAGATGGCTGCTGCCTGTGCTGTACTTGGAAGCACCTCCAGGCCGGCTCTCACTAGTGCCGGCTTAGGGCTCCTCTGCCAGAGGTACAGGATACGTTCAAGCCACGTGCTGCTTGTCTGAGTTCTACGAACCTTTGAGAGACCCTAGGAAAGTTTGAGCCAAAGTTTGAGCAGCTTGAGCCAAGGAAGGTGGTCTGCACGAAAAAGCCACTGAAAGTAGGCGAAAGTTGGCCTAGGTCTCAAATACCCGGAAACTCAGAAATGGCTGCCACCTGTGTTTGCACACCGGAAAGGGGGAGGGCTCAACAAAGCAACAATGGCCTCCACCAGCTGCCCTATCCAGGAGAAAGCCGCCTATCCAGTCCCCGTCCTAAGCCAGACAACTTAATTCCCCATCATTTGTCGCTGCCGCCTCTCCTGCTGCTGCCCCAGTGCTGGAGCTCAGAGGGGGTGATTCCACTGGTGGGTAAGTCCAAGCAGTCCCTTTAAGAGGAGCGCCTGTGAGTACAGCTGCATTGTCTCACTCAGTCACAATCTCTGCTGTTTTTCACAACCAAAAATTATAGGGACTTCTCTCCCTGGCACTGGAACCCTGGGCTGGGGTGGGGCTGGGATCTCTTGCTCTTTTAGGGGAGGGGGAACCCCCGCAGCCGAAATAGCCCTTCCGATCTTTAATGGTCACATGTGCGTGTGGGACCAGCCGGTTCCGCATCGGACCTTCCTACCAGTCTGGAGGTGGCTTCTTCTGCATGTTCTTAGATGAGAGGCTTCAGTGCAGCTTCATTTTAGGTGATTCTCAATAATGGTGGTTTTGTAGATTAGTTGTAATTTTGATATGGTTGTGAGAGAAGGTAAACACTGTGTTTACCTTCTGCACCATCTTGGTTCAAACTCTGTGTTGTTTCCTCCCATAGTATTTGTACCACATCTTCAAAAATTCATTAGAATGAAGTAAATTGAGTACAAACCTGGAGCAATGAGTTTCCTATTATTTGGTCTGAGCTTCAGGCATATTTTCAGATGCGCTGGTAGACATAGTAGGGGGGACCTTCCATTAGGTGTGTTTTCCAAATGAGTTCATTAAATAATAAACTCAATAATAGACTAATATAGGTCTTATTCCAGTATGCCAGGCCTGCTTGCACATTAGACTTTTGTTGGGTTGTGATTTAATTTTCACCCTCGGTGAGCAGAAATATCATCTTTGCATCAACCCGGTTGCCAGAGGGGCTGTGGGCAATACATGCCTGCATTCTCAGTCAGATCAAGTGGACCCAGGTCATTTCCAAATACTGGGTCTGCAACTTCTCAGCTGATGACCTAGAACAACGCATGTACATATCTATCTTTTTTAATGGCAGCTTGCTCATGGGGTGGTTAGAATTAAAAGAGACAAGTGAAGTTCCTCCTATGCTACAAGCATGGTTTCCTTCCCTCCCTCCCTCTTTTGACAAATATTAATTTAGCTCCCACTCTGCACAGGCATTGTCCTACATGCTGAGGATTCAATAGTAAATTAGACAGAGCTGTGTCTTTTTCAGAACTAAAAGCTCAATGAGAGATGGACTAAAAACAAGTAAACAAAATAACAGTTGTGAAGAATGCTGTAAGAGAAACAGAAGGTGCTGAGACAGACCTTCAGGGTCGGGTACCAACCTTAGAGAGAGCAGCCAGAGTTACTATTATTAATTACATAGTTGTTATGATTATGGTTTACGTAGTTTTTATTTTTCAATTAAGTTTATAATGGAATTTTCAAATATATGCAAAGTTAGAGAGTGGTACATCACTTAGCTGTAACTTGTATCAAGTTATGAATACTCATGTTTGTTGATATTCCTTTCTATTTCAACATCCCCTGCAACTGGATAATTTGACCAGAAACCTCAGACATCATATCATAATGTGTAAATATTTTAGTACCTATTTATAAGTGATCAACATAAAAAGTCAATTATTTGGATAATCTTACCATTACAAGTGAATCTTTGGGGGCCTTGGGGCTGGAACTTTTGGATGTGTTGTTGTTTACCCTATATAATCTCACTCCTTTTTCTTTACCATGTGTAATGCCCTCAGACTTGGACCATGTCTCAGACTCTAGACATTTAAGTGAGTTAATACAGGAAAAGTGCTTAGAAAAGCATCAGTTCAATAAATACTGATTATTAGGAATGTTAGACTGTGACAGGAATATGAAAAATGGCCCAAAATTCTTGCTCAGAAACAGTCCTATATTGGATGTAATGAATTGGTGATTTGTGAGCATTCAAAACCCCAATATGATGGTTAATAAGGGTTTCTCATAAACCATGACCCTAAACGTCATAGGAATTGTAGACATTGAGAGGAAACTAGTGGAAAACAGAGTGAGCAAGAAAGAGAACAGAACTTTTTCTTTTTTAATATGTAGAATTCCCTTTTGATGTATGCTAGCATTCCTCCATTAGACTTTTGCAAAACATTTTATTCTGTGAGGGTCTAACAAACTCAGAAAAACATCTGAATCACAATAAGCTAAAATAGGATTTTATCAACTTGATTTCTGTTGAAATCATCACAACAATGTATGCATGCACTCAGTCTTCACTGGCAATCCACCATGTATTGGGCACTTGCGAGATTTTGGAAATTCATGTATAAATAAGGTACTGTACGTGGCTCACAGATACGCTTAAGCAAAGTGACTAAACCACACTACCGTGTTATAGAGACCTAAATAAAGTACGGAGGGCAATGCATTCTCATGGGTCAATTCAACTTGGGCAAAGTGGGGGTGAAGTAAACGCATCTGACTTGAGGGAAGCTTCTAGAAGGAGGTGGTATTTGAACGGGGCCTTTAAGAACAGGTAATATTTTGCCATGCAAGGAACAGGGAAGGACATCTTAGGTCGTGGTAGAAAGTCACACAAAGTGGAGGAGGCTGGCACTGTCCGTGTGTTCCAGGAAGACTGAGATGTCTGGTGACTTCTTCAGTAGATACATGAGGGAAGTGGGGACTGTGGGTGGGAAGACATCCTGCAAATAATTTTAGACTCCAGCCAAGGTATATAAAAGTGTTTCACCATTTTCTTAGGGCAACTGTGGCTGTATTCTGAAATTTGGAATTTATGCCTCAGGACATGGGGAAGTACAGATGTTGCAGAGTAGAGGAAGCCATCATTTGAAAAATAAAGATGTGAGTTGGCACAGTGTACCATCAGAACTTGACTGTCTTGTGAGAGTGACTCACCCCACCCCACCCCTAGCCTCTGTGAATTTTCCCAGGTCCACTGTTTGTCAAATTAGTATCTTTACATGTTTTGTAGGTTCATGAAGGTGGGAATAGAGGAATCCATGAACTATTTTCAGTATTTCAATAAACTCAAGGAAATTAAGCATTGCTTATAAGGCTAAAACCAACCTGCTCATCAAAATAGCAGGACTATTGCTTAAGTTATGACTCTTTAGCAAGGACATTTGGCCACCAACTTTGGGAAGTTGTCTAACTGACCTTCTTTTTGCCCCGTGCCTTGAGGAGTGGGTTTCCTGAGCCAGGCTGCTTGCCTCTGTCTTGCAAAAGCCCCCGGAAAACACTCTCAGTGCCATTCCCCACCCAGCTCATTAGTCAACTTCAGGACTTCAAAAGACATGCTCTGTTTAAGTTTGATGTTTTCTATACCTGACACATACACAAATGTGTTCAATGCACACGTCCTACGCTTGCACGTGGCTGTGGGGAGACCTAATGGAGACCCAGTGGTTTTATGCTTTTTAGTCTATGTTGCTTAAGAGGGCTGAGACAAAGGCTCGGCAAGGAGGTGGTAGGAATGGATGTCACTTAATGTTATCATCATATGGCAAGTCTTAAAATGATCTCAAAGTAGGTTATGTGTCCTAAATGGCCTTTTCATATACAATACACCCCTCTTGAAAATAGTTGGAAATTTAACTTTCTTTTAGTGAGTTGACTCTTAGGAATATAGAATCGTTGACAAGTCATATCCAACACTATTCATTGTACAGAGCTGGGCAAACATAAAACGATTCTCTGGATAACTGCCCATGTACTTTACTGTTCATATACACTTTACAAAACTTTCTGATCTGGAAAACATAAAAAAGGCAGGAAATCTCACCTGAACAAATCTCACCTTTGTTGGGCAGATTTCTGGCAGATAACGGCTTCCTGTTGCATAGGAAATACTCTTAAGCTTAGCTTCATTTATAATACTTTGGCTTGCCTACTATCTAAACAAGAAATTGTTTGGTTGCTAGTGACAGACATAGAAACGCAAAACAACAGAAGTGACTAGAAGATATTAGGGGTTTATTTTTTTCTCATGTAAAATATATTTGGAGTTGGACACTCAGGCTGGTATGGCAGCTCTCTGATGCCGTCAGAGACTTGGGGCCCTTCTAGCTTTTGTTCCACCATCTGTAGGGTGTAACTCTTATCCTCATGCTCGGAAGGTGACAGATGGAATGCCAGCCACCATGTCCATGTTCAGTAAAGGGCAAAATAAATGTATGAAGCCTTGTTTTAAGGGATTTTCTGAAACTCTCTCTTTCTGTTATTTCTGCTCACATCCTGTCAACCACAATGCTTTCACATGATATTCCTTAGCTGTAAGGGAGGTTGAATACATATTGGAAAGAGCCCATTTCCTCCTTTAATAAAATTTGTGTTTGTTCATAAGGAGAGAATGGCTCTTTGGTAGGCAAGTAGCAGTTTCCAATAATCTTAGAGTTTTTACTGATCCTTTGGTTAAAAAGTCACGAGGGAAAACTGGAAAAGTTCATCTTTTAGTTTTAAGCAGATTTAATTACTTTTTTAAATAATGAAGAGCTAATTAACCATACCCTACTCTATAACCATACATTTGAGAAGATGTGTGTAGAGTTGTCCCTACTTATCCACATTCCAAGACCCCCAGTGGATGCCTGAAACAGTGATAGTACCAAAACTTTGTATCTAATATGTTTTTTCCTATACACACATACCTAGGATAAAGTGCATAAGTTAGGCATAGCAAGAGATTAACAATAACTACTAATAAAATAGAACAATTATAACAATATACTGTAATAAAAGTTATGTGAATGTAGTATTTCCCTCTTTCTCTGATAACCGAGATGGCTACTGAGTTCTAACAGGTGGGTCTTGTATACAGAGTGAATACATTGGACAAGGGTGGGAGGGAGCAGGACTGCGAGAAATTTCATCATGCTACTCAGAATGGTGTGCAATTTACAATGTATGAATTATTTATTTCTGGAACTTTCTATTTAATATTTTCGGATGTTGTTGACTGCCAGTAAAATTGCGGGTGGGTTGGGGAGACTACGGTGTTGTCCTTTCTTTGGTTTCCACTATCCCCTGAGCTCTTGTAATCCTAAACCTATGGGATCTCATTGTATTCATTTGTTGTCTTGTAGTTTTTCAGTGGATGTTTCGTGATTTTTTAATCTTATTATGCGGAAGAAGGACATTGGGATGGGACAATATTATTCAAACACTAGGCTCCAAGCACAGGATTCAAAATCGTTTTATTGTTTTCTGTCAATGGTTACACTAAGTTAGGTGGCGGGAAGGAAACAAGGAATATAACCTGTGATGAAAACTACAGAACGGTACAGTACAGAATGGTACAGTACAGAAAAGTACAGAATGGTACTTTTCAATTATCTTTAATAATAAAATTGTTTCTTCAAATGAAATCATACTGAGGATGTTTAACTGTACAAACACGATAAAAAGCAGACTTCCTCTAGTGGATGTGAATCTCCTGACTCCTTCTTCACTCACTGTCTATCTCCTGCATGATCCCTGGGGCACTTGTACGCAGTACCAAGAGCTCCAGAGAGAAAATTTGAGAATCACCCTTTTGCTGGATTTTTGCCTCAGGTCTTGCACTAGCTGGCTCTGACGTTAGGCAAATTATGCTTCATCTCTGGGCCCCAGGCTTCTGATGTATTATAAAAGAAAGGAGGGTCAGACCAGATGTTCTTGAAAAGTTTACCTAGTTCCATGTTTCTAGGATTTCCTGACTACCAATGGTCCACTTCTAGTGATAAGTCTTATCTATTCTTTCTCACAAAAAATGGATGAAAGCAAAACAAAGAAAAACATCCAATCATTAGTATTGACTAGAAAGGACAATTGGGAGTAAAAATGCTTTCCTCTTAAACATTTCCCTGCTCAAAGAGAAAAAGCTGAGGTAAAGTCATAGTGGAATTCAAATCCCATGGCAGCACTTACCAGTGAGTTCTATAAAAGGAAGCCAAGGCTGGTGAAAAGTGACCGTTTCAGAGCACTTATCATCTGCAAAGCACAATGATTGTTGCTCTTCCATACTTCATTTTATTTAAATCATACAACACTCATCAGAGGAGATATCACATCCTCCTGTACAGGAACCTGGAGCAAGTTTGTCCTCGATTGGAACTTCTATCTTCTCTCATTCATGCTTTCCAATAATTGAGTCACGCCTGGGCCTAGGTACTATATTACAGGCTCAGAATCTCAAACCACATTAGGCGTTGGGCCTGCCCTAAGGAGCTTTAGTGACAGATGCCTTTAAGTCCAATGCTCTTTCCTTGATATTAGTGGTTCTCAAGCTTTGTTATACTTCAGAAGTAATCTGAGAGAGGAGGGCAGTTGAATAAAATACAAACGCCCTGGTACCCTTCTGGCTTGAGAGCTCTTCATTTGGCAGATCTCGGGCAGACTCCAAGCATCTGTATTTTAACCTTGCATCTCAGGTGAGGGAACCACAGCTTTATACCTCTTGGATTTCCTGATGTGCAAGTCTGCCTCCCTAGCCAGATGGTGGTTTCCGGAGGAGTGGGCACTGGGCCTTGTTCATATTTTGTATATTTGGCATATAATAAGTGTTCAAAAATATTTGTAGATTACATGTGAAAAAAACCCAAACAAACAGAAAAGAACTTGTGTTGAGATGAAGCATAGAGTTCACTCACACCATTGAAAAGCAGGCTACCACCACACAAACAAGAGAAGGGTCCATTCCAAGGGAGACATTCTCATGAGCATGCCAGGTTTCAGAGGAATGGCCAACTAGTCGCTCCTATCTTATCCCACGTCCATTTATTCCTCTTATGCTGATTTATTTTTATCTAAGCACTTAGCACCTCCTTGACCTGTCCTGTTCACCAACCCCACCACCGCTAGGGTAAGTTACTAGAGAGTGAGGATCAGGTCTTCCCAGCGCATACAACAGTCCCTGGCACATAATGAAGGGAGTGAAAAAAAGAATTATGTGGTGGCCTGAGTCACAGCAGGAAAGAGTGAGACTGGAGGGGATACAGGCTAGTCTTGAGCATTGCAGGGCTCATGAGGCAAAATGCTAAGTTACTCCAACACTTAATTAGCTATTTTTATTAAGTGTCCAAGGCTCCTTCATTTAATGGGTGTTTTACTCCTTTTATCTCAAGAAAGATGGCAGAAGTTTGTGTCTTTTGGCTTTGATCACATTATTTCTGGGTTTTGTTACTTAATAAGGCAGAAGTTTAAATTAACATCATTCTCCCTTGCCTGTTTTTGGGTTAGCTGTACAGTATGGAGTGGTTTTGGCAATTTTTCAATGGAGGAAAGAAAAGGAAACCTCTGTTTGGGAGCTGCAGGGGGAAGGAGGGAAAGCCATTTACCTGAGCCCCTGGGGCTACATCTGCTTCCCAGAAAAGATCTGCCATGAAATCAAGTCACTTGAGCCTGGTGGGGGCTAAGCTCAGGGGCACGGCCAAGGAAGACTCAGCCAACTATAGCCTCCAGTCATCAAGGAGGCAAAGAGGAAAGCGGAAGGTGAATTCACAGTTACTTCTGTGTTCAGGTCCCTCTCACACTTACAGTGGGGTCAAACACGTCAGACTGAGCAAAAGCCGCCTCTGCAGGTCCTTCTTAAAATGTGAAATGGCCTGGGCTCTGATTTGAGGCTCATGCCAACAGGATGTGCATTTATCTTTTTTCCTCTCCGTTCATTCACTGCAGAGATAGCTTGATGGTTTACAGAACACAGTAACACTTGCTGCACATTTGGATCACTTCAGCCAAAGGTTTGTTGCTGTATTAATTGGCTTCAGAGAAAACATTGCCTTTACTTAAACTGTTTGAATACCTCTTGTTGAATCATAGGCTTGACTCAAGTGTTTTTAATTCAAGAATCAAAATGCCTCTTGTCCGTATCAGATAAACGTTGCCATAGCGAGTGTAGCATAAACAGATCTGTTCAAGCCACAACAACTTATAGAAGCCCATAGACAAAGGAGGACCCGTTTAGCCTTCACAGAAGCCCTGGTGTTGCATTAACTGCTACCCTTTGGCCTGGTGTCCAGCCACATGAACCACATACTGATGAATGGACTCTGGGGCCCCCCGATCCCAGGGAGAAGCCTTTATTGTTAGTGGGTTTTATCAAATTTGAATAGCCAGTGGAACATCTGGCTTTAATACTGATAGAAACTGTAGGATTTTGGCTGTTCTCTGGCCTTGCATATTTTCCATCCTCTGTATCAGTGCCTGTTGTCAGTGATTTGATGAAGTTAAATCGACTGCATTTGATTCTATGAGTACAAGAAAAATTACAGAATGCATGCTCCCCTCTCTCACCCTTTTGGAACATTCAGAAGAAGTTTGCAGTGACTTGGTTTGGGTCAGGAGCCCATGAATTTAAGAAGCAAAAGGAATGAACCGAGAACCCTCCAAAACCTCATTTCAGATGAGCACCCCTTTTGCTCAACAATCGAAGAGGGAGTAATTAAGCTGCACGGGTGATGTCACTGAACCAGTACCAACCTTCGCTGATTTGATTGCAGCCAGAAAAAACAAAACAAAACAAAACAAAAAAACAAAACATGGCGAGAGAGCGGCCCATGACTGAAATGAGTTTGCAGGGTCTTTTGATGTCAGGCTTCCCCAGAGGACCTTGTCAATCTCACCAACCCTCTGCTGGTCCAGTTGATGTCGTCTGGCACAACTGGCAATCACAGCGCAGAAAATGACAGGACCCAAGTGAGGATGGAGATTGAATTCACACCTCATCACATCCCATAAAGGGCAATTTTTCAAGGTCAGCGTTTAGGTGAATTAAAGGAACAGCGTTTGGCAGAGGGCCCTCTGCTTACCCCTCGGCAGGCCGTCCATCCAGCTGCCGCTCTTTGTGTGCAGAGGGAGCTCAGACACACACACAGCCCCCATGCTCTAATGAGTGCATCTGAGCGCTTCCAAGCAGGCTGGTGGGTTTGGGTGCATATTGTATTTGTTAAAAGATGCCCCCATGAAGTCTAAGAAGGGAAAATTGAAACAGTGATTGTAAATATGTCGGTGACGGGAAAATAGGCTTGGGAAGGACCAAATTATTTTCATCTGGGCGTGAGAGATTTTCATTTGTAATTTACCTAAATGTCAGTGTGGGACCTGTGTCCCACGTGTTCTCTCCAGGCTGCTGGATGTTTTCTGATGGGGTAAGACTCACTGCTTTTGGGGAAGAAAGGACTTATGCATTTTAGTCATCAGAGTGTTCTCTAGTGTCAGAGCCCAACTGGGCCTGGAGATCACCCAGCCAAAATGCTTCATCTTGAGGGTGAGGCCACAGAGATCCAGAGAGGTTGAGTGAGTTTCCTAATGGCAAGCAGCTAGTTAGAGGCTGAGGCAGAGCTCAAACCACACTTTCCTAATTTCCAGCCCAGTGTTCTGCTGGTTTCCATACTGCCTCCAAGATGAGGGGAAGGGGCACTCTTTGCTATTTACAATTGTGGGTCTGTTCTGGCCACTTGTAATTCTCTGGTTATGTTCTCTTAAGTCGTTTATTCAATACCTACCATATTCCTGACACCGTTCTGTGTCTTAAGGAACAGGGTAGTATAGATCTAGCATGAGAGATTATAACGTAAAAGATATATCATGAAGCAGTGGAACTATTATTATTCTCATTTCATGGAAGATGAAACTGTGGCACAGCGGGGTAGATAAAAGGGCTGCGTGAGCACTAGAGACGGAGGGAGTTGTTCCCACTATGGACCTGGGAAAGGCTCATGGGAGGGGTGTTTGAGTTGTTTCTTAAAGAATGGCTAGGATTTTGATGGGAAGAGCTAGAAGGAGATGCATTTTATGTCGAGAAATAGCATGAGAAATATCATGGGTTCCAAAACCCTGCATGAATTAAAGTCTGTCTTTTTAAGTGAAAAATCCAAGGCCATTCTCTCTTCAAGCATTTCTACAAGATCTAAACCCAAAAAATTGAAATTTGTTATCCTGGAAATTTCTTCTTGTTCTGTGTATTGAACCTTATTTTTCTCTGCTTTGGAGAAGAAGCAAAGCAAAAAAAAAAAAACAAAAAACAAAAACAAAAACAAAACAAAACAAAAAAAAAAGCAAAACTACAACAAAATAAGCTCTGTGTCTATATTAATGAATAAACTATGCAACTGCAATACAATAGCACAAGAAAATAAAAAATAAGTGACAAATTAGGATGAGGAAAAGAAGGAATAAAAAAATTAGGTGAGGCTGGGGCAGTGAAATAATATGAGTAGAACATAGATTTTAGAAAGTTTAATTCTGAAGTCTTAATAATTTTTGTTCAAATGAAGTCTTATTTAGAAGAGCGACTGAGAGGAGGAGATTGTTTGGTGCCTCCTTTCCTAGCCTAACCTCACTCCAACACACACACACACACACACACACACACACACACACACACACCCCTTCCTGTCCTCTGTCCTTTTTCAACCTTGGTTAGTACTGCCACCAAGATTCATTTTTCCATATTCTGGCACAAAAATAGATAGTATGAAAAGAGTAAATGAATTCATTCTAAAAATAGAGTACTCTCTGTATGTCCTGTGCCATGATACAATTAGGTTATTCATGTTATATCAAAGTTTATAACAGAAGAGGAGTCTAGTTCAGCATTTCTTACACTTCATAATTCTGCAGTCAAAAATTCTGGGCAGCACTCACTTGTGGACTGCATGTTTGTGTCTTCCTCCTCAATTCATATGTTAAAGCCGTAACTCCCAATAAAATGATAGTAGGAGGTGGGGCCTTTGGGACGTGATTAGGTTTAGATGAGTCCTGAGCATGGTGCCCCCTGATGGGATTAGTGCCCTTATAAGAAGAAGAGACACCAGAGTCTCCCGTCTCTCCCATGTGAGGATACAAAGAGAAGACAGCCGTCTGCAAGCCAAGAAGAGAATCTTTACCAGAACCTGATCGTGCTGGAACTCTGATCTCAGACTTCCAGCTTCTAGAACTATGAGATATAAATTTCTGGTATTTAAGCCATCCACTCTATGGTGTTTTATTACAGCAGCCTAAGATGACTGACATACACCCGCTGGTTTTTAGCTCTCAGCTTCATAATTCACATAAAAGATTTAAAGATTTCCAGCTTTAAAGAGGCTGATTTAAGCTCTTTTAACTCAGTATTTCCAAACTCACTCTAGAGAGAATTTAGTTTTCTTTATTTCCCACAGTTACCTATAATCTTTTGGGACACCAGGATTCTGCAGAATCTTTTATATGATGATTTGTCTTTAAGCCACTGTGATAATCAAAAGAATGGAGCCTAGAACTGAGGTCCAGAGCCTGGAGCTCCACGCCCAACTTGGTATAGGAGTATTTTGAAATGATTTATAGTTCCTGTCTCTCCATCTGAAAACTGGGAATTTGCTCCTACTCAGTACTTCATAAAGAAATTTAGGAAATAACATGCCTTTTATCCACTCATGGAATAGATGCTCTATTATACTCAGAAGCATCTTATTTTCTTAATTTGGTTTGGGGGAGTAGATGTTGATATGTAATCATTGTAATGATAGTTTGATACTCTTCAGGATAAAGAAAGAAGTTAAGTGATGTTTGGTGTCTCTTTGAAAGTGAAATATCCTGGTTAGGATTTTTTGGAAATCAATAAACCAGAGGAAAGGGAAATTGAATTTTATTTAGTTATTGAAATTCCTAATTAAGTTCTTAATGGCAGAAACATCTCAGAATGTTCCAAAGTTTCATTTGGCACAGAGGCAAGTCACTCAGACTCTTTTTCAAACATTAAGTCAAGCTATTGGGTTGGACACCTCAGGAAAATAAACTTCCTTATGAGGGCTCAAAGGTGGAGAAGCATGGAGAAAAGGCGTTCCCTGTAGAATTCTGATACAGGCTTTTCCTGTGGGAGCTGAGATGTGTGAAAAAAAAAAAAAAGGCAGTTAGCAAGTTTAGTGGTTTATCCACTAAAAAAGAGTAGACTGAAGTGAAACTGTGCTTTTAAAAAAATTAAAAGAGAAGTTTTATGTGTGGGTAACGTTCCTAGGTTACTCCATGTTTTCTCAAATGCTGGAAGTTACAGGAATCTTTCTCTGTAGGGTACCATAATTTAATCTAGTTGGTGGCACCAGACGCTGGTAACCACAGCCAGCCATTATGGGCAGAGGTTCCAAACATATGGCCTGTCCCTCACATCCCAGTCCTCTTCCCTCCATGAACTATTTTCATATTGGATGCCAACCTAGAAAATGCATGAATCTTGTGCACACTGCCATCCTGTTAACAGCCAGCTCTCTTCCTTCCGTTCCCTCCCCTTCCATATTGTTGATCCCTTTACCTTCCTAGGCCAGAATATGTGCTGGGCACCAAGCAAGGTGGTCCATGAGAAGGTGTGGGCTGGTGTTACCAGGGGACTGCCCTTTCTTTCTTTAACCGAAACCCGCCCAGCGCGTGCCCTGGATCTCACCAAGCCATTGTGCTTGATTTCTTCAGAGCAGCTCTCCGCTGGGCTGCTGTTAGAGTCGCACAGTGACCTGCAGATCTAAGGGAAAAAACAGATGTCCTAATAAATTTTTGTCAAAACGTAATTACCTCGGGATTAGAAAACCACATGGGGGTGGGGAGGGAAGGGAACAGATGTATGACTTTGAAATATGCAATCATTATTCTACAGAAGTTTAAATAATCAAGAGGCTTAAACGATGGCAGTCAAGAACGTCCTTCTCCCCTTTATTTTGGTCCCCTCCTTTACCTTCGGCTCTGGACAGTTTGGAAGCCTCTCCTATTCTCTGTATATTGATGGTGCTCTGAGCAGGAGGGGGGCATGTTGCACAAAAGTATCATCCTGAGTGCTTTTTCGTAAATAAATCTCAGCAAATATGACAGGCTATCTTTCCCCCAGGAACCTGGCCAAGTCTTTTCTTCCTCTCCAGCCGACAAAATATGATAAACTATGAATTTTCCCAGTAACCATAAAAGATTCTTATTTTCATGATTTGAACTGTTAGGTGCAGGTCAAGGTAGTATATCAAACAGGAATTCTTGTGGGGAAAATCCATTTTCTGTTTTCTGTTTTCAATTTTTGTCAAGTGTGGGGGAGTGCTGGGTGCTGATTGAAGATTCATTGGGTTATTTGTTAGCTGGTTGTCATAGGCCTCTTAAGGTGAGATGTTAATCTCTTTTAAGTATTTGCCCATAGGCCTAAGTGAGGGAGTCGATTGGGTGGGAAATGTGAAACCCTAAGAGGTCCAGGGTTCAGGGAGCTACTGTTGCTTCAGCTTATTGGTCTGTGTCAAGGGGTGGGTGAGATGTTACTAAATAACTGCTCCTTAGCTGGTCTTCAAAATAAGTGTACCGGGAGCACAGGCTGACCGACCCCTCCGCACTCTTGGATTAGAAATTCTAGTTATGATTTTAAGCCTTTTACCTTTATAGAAAATGGTTTTTGCCTAGCAATGTATAAGTTGGTATTCAGAATAGTTATCACTTATCAAGCATCGACTAATTGCCAAGGTCCTTGCTAAGTGCTTTACATATATATGCCCTGATCCGTCAGGAGGTCTTATTAAAGGGGCATCATTATCCCAATTTAGAGATGCGGTAATTGAGGCACAAAAAGTTAAATAACTTCAATACTTACAAAGCTAATACGTGATGGAGGTCAAATTTGAATCTATGTATAAATGTCTACAAAGACTTTCTCTATCCATTGATTTGTGTGCTTTGGAAATCTTATACTTTACATACAACATAATTGAATATGCTCTGAAAATGGTAATAATAAACCAACAAGAACAACTCATGCTGTGTCATACTGGCCATGATCTATATATTTTCTGCACAAAGAAATCATTTACAGTACAGCTATTATACTTCCCTTTGCTGATGGTAGACTTAGTAAAAGCTAAGCTCATGCTCTCTCACAATTTTAGCCCAATTTGCCTAGAGGTAACCACACAAACGTAGACATGAAAGAGTTTAAAAGGAAATCCTCAGCAAGGCAATAAGCAGAGGAGTGTTGATTCCAGATGCTTCTAGGAGACATCTGATAGAGGGAGTCAGTCAGGAAAGGAAATGAATTCTGAGGAATGGGGATGCCTTCCTGGTAGCCATCAGCCTGAAAGTAGCCTTTCCACCTAAATCCAGTGAGGTTTGTAAACTCCAAGATCCACAGCAGCATGGGGAAAAGGACATTTTCTAGAGAGAGTTAGTAGAAAACTTTTACCCTGGAAGAAGTGACAACTTTGGAGAATCCAAAATGGTGGGGATTTATAAACTAGCAAATGGAAGAAGCCACAATAGTTGCATTTGAAGAGGTTGAAAACACTGAAATTGCCCTTATTTCAAGAAAAGATGAGTCCAATACGAGATATTGCCACAGACAAGGGCATTCAAAGGGCAATGCAGCTATCAAAATACAAAAAAAGAGAGCCTCGGACTTACTAGGACAAAGACCTTCTGCCCCCTGACAAGGATTCTCCTTGACCAAACTTGAGTCAGTCTCCTGTAAGTCCTCTTTAGTTTTTTAAATTAAATTTCAAGACATGATAGATTTATTTGGGGCATAACTTGAACACACAGCATATATTCTTAAGTATTTACTTTTAAATGTGTCAACCATTAAGATAAAAGGACTTGACCTTGGGCTCTGTCCTTGACCTATTTAGTGAGTTTAGTGAAAATCTCCCACTCATGGTATCTGATGATCACCCTGGCCTACCTTCAGCAAGAATCTCATTGCTCTGGTCTTGCAAGAATCCCCCTAACCTAGATGTTTCCTCTTGATAACTTTCTATCCACTGACTCCCACTCCTTACCCTGTTGCTTGGCCATAAATCTCCATTGTCCTGGTTGTATATTGAGCTCAATCTCTCTCCCCTGCTGCAAAACCTCCACTGCAATAGTCTCTCTTGAACAAAGTCTTCCTTCCTGTATTTAACAAGTGTCTAACTAATGAGTTTATTAATTAGTTCTCTGGAATTATAAGTTGTATAAGGAAACGGAAAGTAAAGAACATTCACAAAACTCAACACGTGTAAAATTTGACTTCATTCAAACATTAACACCAGCATATTCCACATTGATGTCTGGATTGGTCATTCTCTTACAACATCCAGTAGTAAAATGCCATACACGATATAAATTGATTGCAAAGTTAAATGAAAAGCTTTGCAAATGGTGTGGGATATCATGAAAATGATGTTGGAGAATCACACTAAACGCAACATTTGAGTATCACGCAGCTTTGTATCCGTTAACATTTGAAGAATACAAAAACAGCAAGGAGAGTGATATAACAGTTATGTTGGAATACAATGACTTAAATATCAAAGGGTTAAGAGAAACCCTTGGAAAAACTGATGAAGCTGTTCAATATTTTTCTACAAATGGCTCTTCTTATGATCGTTTCATTAAAGTAAAATGTGAGGGAAAGAATGATATAACAAGCAAACATAGGATTTTGTGGGGGGAAAAAAGAGGCCCCTAAACTCCAACATTTGATCCTGTTTTAAGAATTAACAGATTATAACCTAAACATAAGACAAACTTGTCTTCATAATTTTAAATTTCAGTCAAGTCCTTGTTTTAAGTGCATTCACTTTAAGTGAATTTTCCACTACAAATTATCCTAATGGGACATTCACATGTATTTTAGTTAACTGGATATGGTTTTTTCTTTAGTGTGGCATCACCTCATATCAATTAATCCTTTCTATTGCTTTTATGAAGTCATAAGTTAAAATAATTTCTTCATGTATTGTTGAAAAGGACTTGAAAAAAATTAAGTTGACTACTAGTAAAGAGGCCTTGAGATATTTCCAGGGAACTCAGAGAAAAAGAAGATAAAGATATTAAAACAAAACAGAGAGGAAAGATATAGAAGGCATCTAAGACTATTCAATGAAAGGACTACCGTGTTTCCCCCAAAATAAGACCTAGTCAGACAATCAGCTCTAATGCATCTTTTGGAACAAAAATTAATATAAGACCCGGTATTATATTTTATATTATTACATTATATTATATTATATCATATTATGTTATATTATATTATGTTACATTATATTATATCATATTATATTATGTAGACCTGGTCTCAATTGATTTTTGCTCCAAAAGACACATTAAAGCTGATTGTCCAACTAGGTCTCATTTTTGGGGAAATATGGTATCTCTGTTTCTAAAGTTGGGAGCAAAGCAAATAGAAAAGGAAAAGTATGTATAAATGTAATAAAATAAAATTTCCCTGAAAGCGCATCCTGTTCAGCAGGAGACATGTGAAGTTATGTATAACAGTCAATGTGAAGACAATGGATAAATGTCTACCAAATTCAGAGAGAAAAAAAGTCTTATCAAGCCTGATGCTGTTATGTGATATAAAAATTACTCCAGACATCCTCAGATGTGAACAAGTGTAGTAGACATGGCACCCGTAAGTCCTTCTTGAACAACTGATAGTAAAATTACTCCAAACAAGAGGAGTGAAAATACAGAATTTAGGAATAAACTGGCTGTGGTAAAAACAGGTGATAAACACCGCACTCTTTTAAATATGAAGGTAAGATGAGACAACCACGAGACTAGCAGTTGCAGAAAGGAATATAAGAGTTATAAACACTAACCTAGCAAAAAGAACAAAAGCAACAAAATTTGGGCAGTGAAAGTTTGGAAGTTGAGGGGAAGTGTAAAAGATAAAAATCACTCAGATTTCAAAACAATCAACTGATGTTGTCTAAAATGGAAATATGTAGTTATAAAAAGGGTCCCAACTCTTTATTGGTTTTAATGATCTCTTCTGTTTATTTTAGAGGACTATATTAGCAATTAATTATCTTTTGTGGTAAAGAAGTATTTAATCTGATGGTCTGCAGTTCCTTTGATTTTTATTTTACTGTATATGTTTGGAATTATGTTAGCAGATGTTCTAATACCTCTGCTATTGAGAACCCCTATCTACTGCAGGAAGACACTAAACAATACTCCAGGCTTCGGTCCACTGGGAAGAACATTATAATTCAGAGATTAATCCTACTCCACTTCACACTGGTTAAGTACCTCAGACAAACATTTCGTTACAGAAGTTTCAGTGAAAGGCCAACTATATCCTGCCTGCTGCTTTTCTCTACCATTCCTTAACTGACATCTAATGAAGTCCAGTTTAGTCCTAGGGTACAAACAAGAGGGATTTAATCTGTAACCTGTGCTGCTGATCCCTTTACACTTAAGTCATTGAGCAAGCCCACCAGCTATGTGTGAGACCTCTTTAAAAAGCTCTTAATGTCTTTTCCAAAAATAATGTTAATAGGACATTTTTGTTAAAGGTAACAAAATTGAATGTGAAAGACCATATGCTTGGATAAATACTTTAGATTGCTAGAGAAGTTGAAAAGATTTGGGTTGTAAAAGCAGTGTTCTCTTTTTTAAAGATAAGCTTGGTCCCCTTTTCCTTGTAAAAATCTCTACAATACACGTTTACTTTCCCCGTAAAATGTACACTCCTGGTTGATTAAATTTGCAAGTCTGATTTTGTCTCCTCCCATTTTTTGTACTATGCAGAAACAAATGAACAAACAAACAGACAAATAAATAAATGAAAAAGAGAGACATACTTTCCCTGTGAGCTATCTCTCCGGAGACCTTTTATTCAAAGGGGCTTTGGGAGTCCTTTTCGTCCTAGATGAAAGATGCTGATATCATGTTTTCCAAAATTACACTGTTTGGGTCTTTATTAACTTATTTTGGATAAAAAGCTCCTTTGATTATCAGGAAGAGTAGAGAGAGTGAATAACAATGGCATCGCTAGGTCCTAAAATGACTTCACATGAAAATGAGATCTAGGTGGCTGTTGACTATTGGACATCTTCTATCACCATTTCTTACTATCAGACAAGAATCCATTGGTCCTTTATTCATTCACAAGAGCACAGAAAGATCACAGGCTCGAACCTGTTTTCTTAAGCCCTCCCTGATGTGTGGCCTCAGGAGAGAAACTCAGGAAGGGAATGTTTCCAGAGTATTCAGAGTGCAAAGGTCATTGCCACCTATTTCAGGGTAAGTCCTGAAGGAAAGAAAACTATCAGACAAAGCTTTCCTTGGCCAGTGCTTGAAAGAGTCTAGTGAGACATTTCTCACTTAAGTATAATTCATTTTGAAATTTTAAAGATTGGGTTTGGTGGAAGGCCTGCTGTGTACTTTGTGACCGTTTTACCTGTTAGCTAAAATTCTCTCTCTAAACTGAGAGCTCTGTGTCTAGGCTCTCTCTAGAAACTGCATTCTCTCAGTTGTACGTATTTGCTCTCACTTTAGGTACCTGCGTGGGGGGCAGATTAACACTCTTGGTCAAAAGAAGCAATTTCTCCTTAGACATTCTGCTTTAGAGATTTTCTCTTAGCTGATAACCATGACACATTCGGTGTAAATACTGTTCAACATTCCCGAGAGATATATTAACTTAGGTATTATTATTAAAACCTCTCATGCTTGATATCATATGAGCTACAAAGGTTTGGTTTCTTTTGAGTGTAATAAGACCATACTAGATTAATGCTAATTTATGAGCTACCAATCAGTCTCCCACACCTTTTTAAAGACTAACATTTATTCTGTTTCTCTTTGGGTGTTCTGAATGCTGAAAGATTTGCATATGCATATTATCTGTTTCACTGAATGGTGTGGCTATTGCCTTATGTTGTTCTCTCTGCCATGCTATGTTCAGAAATGAAGATTCTAACTGTTACCGTTAATAAGAAAATGTTAATAAGCATCATGGTTTTAAAACAGGTAGTTTGTGATTACAAGATGAACGGCTGATATTAACAAGAACACAACAAAGCCACAACAGTCTACTTATTGTCCAGTACCTCTTTTACATGCATTATTTTGACTGAACCCAAATAAAAAATACAGAGGTATTACTATCACCATTTAACAGATGAGGAAATTGAGGCGTGGAGTTGCAAAGTAAGACTGCAAAATATGCCTTTAGATTAGTTTGTTTCTATATTTGCTTTTCATCTTTAATAAGTTATTTCTTCAGATGGGGCAATGAGATAATAATACAATTTTGCAGATCGAATCTACAGAACTTCTGTGTTAGGATCAGTTGGCAATTTATAACCCAACTGAAATGAATTGTAGTCCTGCATATTCAGATTTTGCCTCCTCATTTTTCTCCGCCACAATCCCTAGCCCTCATACTTGTCCATTCTGCTAGAACGCCACTGTAAAAGAGTCAGATTGAAGAGCCATCACCAATGTCCCCAAATAAACAAACATTGAGTCAATATGTCATGGTACAGTATTCAAGAAGAAATGGGGCAAAATAATTTGATATATGAAGAATGGTACTATGGCATAAGTGATACTTTTGTTTTTGAAACAATTTATGTAAGGAGAAGATCTATGTTAGACATACTTGATATTCTTTCCTCTATTAGAGAAAACTAAGAGTCAAATTTTAGAGGGTATCCCATTTAAAAGGAGATTAATTACAATATAATTAATCAGTATATTTCTGTTTTCATGAAAGAACCTGAATCTTTTCCAGTTAATCCACTAACGTACCTCCCAAATTCTCATTTCATCATTTTCTGTTTTTCAGGCATCTATATAATACAGGATTTGAAATGTCACAAAGAAGCATTAATATTCTGTGCTAATAGTGGAGGGTTCAAAGTGATTTATTTCAAAGCTGTCTGTGCACTTGCTGCTTACTTTTCTTGTCTATGAGAACCCGATAACTGGAATATTATTCCTCTAGATAAGAGACCTGAGTTCTAGATCCAACTCTATTCCTACCTGACTGTATGGCTCTTTTCAGGCAATTAGGCAGTTCCTCCCTCTGTAAAAGGAGAAGTTCACTACATTATCTCTATGGTTTCTCTACCACCTTTTTTTTTTCTTTCAACACTCAAGGAATCTAATGGCAACATCTGGAATTGATTCATGAAGGAAAGCATAATCATACTATTTGCCCCAACTCCCTTTAGCCTCAAACTACTATAACTTTTCATAGTCACAGAATATCCCTTCTCAGATGATACCACAAATTCAGAAGATTACACTGGGCTTTTCTCTAACTTTTCTCTAATGGGCTAAAGGAAAGCACTCCGGTCAAATTGGCATGCTTGCAAATAACCAATCTGTGACATTACTGTACTCCACACAGTCTATTTTCCTTAAAAAATATATTTCAAAAGACTCATAGCCTATTTTTCCTCTTGGCATAATTTCACTTGTTTAGATGGCAAAGGAAGATTGCTTCTTTCTTAGCTCTGGATGGAGAATACCTTAAATGGCATAAAACGAATGTCATCTAAGTGGATTGTTTTCAAGTTTATCCTATGATGTGACAAGGATGCATTTTGACCAAAACTGTGGCAATTCTCAAAGATGAAGTTTCTTGCAGTAATTCTTAGAAAGTGTATTTTTTAATTTTAATTTTTGAAATAAGTATATATTCAGTGGAAGTTGCCAAGAAATGTCTTGGGAGATACAGTCTTCTTACATGGGTTTTCCATAGGCTGTCTAGCATATTTATGATGGACACAACAAAAAGGTGGGTATAAATACACACAAGAACAAGGAACATAAAGTGTAACATACGATATACATTTGTGTTAAATAAAAAGTAAAAGTGATAATATTAAACTCTGCACATAGTAGTTAAAAACTCTCTTAAAAATAAATCATTGATGAAAATTCACTAATAAATATTGAAGGATTTTTGTACTTGGAGATTAAATAAAATGTCAGAAAGAAAATGTGTTAAACAGAGTTTTGTGTCCGGACAATTCTAAATTTGAATACATCCCGAGTCTATTTTAAAGAAGCAAAAAAAAAAAAAAAAAAGAAAAAAGAAAGAAAAAAAAGAAAAGGAAAAAGAAAAATTAAAAAGTCATAAGAAAAATAATTAGGAACTTTTACTTGAAAATTATCCAATTAACCACAACAATTATTTAAATAAAGTCAGATGAAGATGCATCATTTTATTAGCAGTGGCTTCCCCTGGATGATAGTACTTGAGTGAGTCTAATTTCTTGTTATGCATTTCTGTAATACCATAATTTTATTACAAAAAGCAAATATTACTCTTGTTATCAAAGCAAAAAGAGTTAATGAAGAATTCTGTACTAACTTGTCTACTTTACTAACTTTATAACTTGGGAAAGTGATACTTCAACCTGCCTCCCAGTGTTGACCTTTTGTATAACTATAGCACAAGGTCAAAACCAGGAGACTAACATTGGTATAATCCACAGACCTTATTAAGATTTCAATAGTTGTACCTCAGCTTTATTTGTATGTGTGTTCAAGGTAATTATATCATATGTGTAGCTCCATGAAAATGTATTTTTAAAATAAAAATTAACCACATTTGAATTTGGGGCTTGCACAGAAGTAATACGATATTGTATTTCTCTCACATCAATTTCTTATATAGGAGTTTTGCTCCCAATAATAATTGAATATCTTGTAGCAGATCAAACTTTTGAGTGAGAACAACTAGAAAAGCTATATCGTTTATTAAAAATTCTGTTTTAAGGCATCAAAGGACTATTAAGGCAGTCAAAATCTGAGAGTACAAAATCCTACAAAGAAAGGAAACACATTGAGGGAAGTTTGGTATTTTAGGCAACTTTTCCTCTTTGATTTATAAAGGGCATGGACTGAGAAACAAAGAAGCCAAACATACGTAGAGCATATGTTGAGTCAATCAGAGCTTTTAGTTCTCTTTCAGAGCTTGGAAGATAAAAACTGAATTTCAAGGCTATGAAGATAGCGAGGAACTGAAGTGCCAAGCCTCTCAGATAACAGAAGTGCCAAGGAACCAAACAGAACTCTTAGTAGTCTCAAGGTGATGCAAAGCTAAATATTAAAGTTTAGGTTCTGCCAAGGAAGAGAGGTCACTGGTGAATATTCCAGGTTTTCAGCTGGGACACCTGAAGGTCTAACTCATGTTTGATTGGACAAAGATGCTATCCCCTTTTTACCTGCTTGACAGAAGCTAAAGACAAATACACGTCCTTTACAATTTTTAACATGAAATATTTGGTATTCAAACAAAAATAACAAGATATACCATGAAATAAGACCAAATGAAACCAAGAGTCAAAACAGCCAATAAAAATAGACCCACAGTTAATCCAAATGTTCAAGTTATCAGACACAAAGTTTAAAATAACTATGATTAATATGTTTTAAAAATATAACAGTATGATAGTTTCGACAATAAAATCTAAAGGAATCAAATAGAAGTTATAGAAGTGAAAACAGTAACTGAAATAAAGACCTCACAAGAGTGATTTAACAACAGATTGGACACAGCTGCTTTTTTTAAAAAAAGTATCCAGGGACGACTGGTTAGCTCAGTTGGTTAGAGCACAGTGCTCCTAACAACACGGTTGCCGGTTCGATCCCCACATGGGCCACTGTGAGCTGCGCCCTCCACAACTAGATTGAAACAAGTACTTGACATAGAGCTGATGGGTCCTGAAAAAGCACACTTAAAATAAATAAAAGTTACCAAAAAAAGTATCCAGACTTAAGAACCAAAAGAAAAAAAATGACTAACACAGAAAAAAGCATAAAGATATATAAGACTTTTGAAGAGATAATCTCTGAGAATTTTCCAAAACTGATGGAAAATAACAAACCCCAGATTCAAGAAACATTTTATACTTCAAACAGGATAAATGCAAAGAAAAATCCATCCAGTCACATCCAAGTAAAGCTGATGAAAACCAAAGACAAAGATAAAAATATTGAAGGCACGTGATAAAACGACTCATTTTCTACAAAGGAGCAACAACAATAAGTCTGACATTTTAATAGAAAAGGTGGAAGCCAAACGAAAATAAATCTTTAAAGTGCTGGAAGAAAATAATACCTAGAATTCTACATCTAGCAAGAATTTATTTCAAGAGCAAAGGCAAAATAAAGAAGTTTCCTGATGAAAACTTTCAGAAACCCTTGCTAGTTGTCCCACACAGAGAAAAATACTAAGGGTAGTTCCTCGGGAGTTTTTCATAAGAATAAATGGAAATACAGGAACTAAAGAACAGAAATAGAAATGGCAAATAATTGAATAAACTTAAAATATATATTGACTGTATAAAACAAATAAGAATGTCTTTGCAATTTAAAATATGTGAAGAGTGAGAATATGTGAAAACAACAAAAAATGTATGAAGAGAGTAAATGTAGTTAAAGTGTTTAAAAAACCATTGTTTGAAATGGGATAAAAACACTAATTTACTCTAGATTCCTATAATTCTAGGGCACACAGTGTAGTTTGTAAGACACCACTTTCAAAAAGTAAAAAGAGTATATAACCAAAAAATTAATTAGGAGAGAAATGGAGCAACGAACTATTTAATTCAAGGAATTAAAATTATATACAGAATAGTAGAAAAAAGAAAATGAAGTTAGATGACAGATTCAAACTCTAATAAATGTACTAAACTCCAGTGGTAAAATAGAGATTAGATTGTGAGACTAGATTTAAAACATCAATTTCATCTCATTAGTTGTGCCTTTAAATCCTTTTATCATAATTTTTCAAACTTAGATTTTCCTTTCTACCTAATTTTAAAGGGAACATCTTCTCCTCTCTCAGCTCTTTCTGGAATTTCCTATGTTTCGTGAAATTTTCTAATCTACGAGACACGACAGGAAAATGGGAGGAGAGCAGCATTTTGTTACTGTCTATGACACTTCCTGAATGAACATAGCAAAAAACAGTTCACCTCAGGCTTCCATCCCTTCATCTGAAAAACAAATCTGCTGTGATCAATTTTCTCCTATCCTTTTTCAATCCTAGGCTCCTTTTAACCACGGGTTCTATATTCATGCCATATGGATAAAGTTGATCACGCTTTCTCATATTTAAAATGAAGTTTGCATGCCATTAAGGGACAGGAATTGAAACTTTATATATCATTGATCTCTGGTTATATATTCTCCGTTTGCAATGCCCCAAGTACCCAAAATAAAGATGCACTGTGTGGCAGGAGTATGGTATAAACGTGAGATTAGACTGGTGGCGATAAAGTTGATTAGATACAGGAGATGTAGTTTCTAGACCTGACTCTGCTATTAACGAGCTGTGTAATATTGGGCAAGTCACTTAAATTCTTGAGTTCTTTAAAACTGTAGGGCATACTATTGCTACCCTCCAACTGCGGGACAGTGTTACATGTAGAAATGCCCAAAGGGGACTTTGCGTTCTTCAGTAACTATATTCCTTCTGCTGGATCTAGGATTGACTCAGTATATAAAAGTCTATTAGCTACAGTAGTTTCATTCAATGAGCTTTACTCTGGTGGTATATGAAGGGCATGGATTCAGTACTGTCCAGCTCTGATTTTAGATAATCTATTTAATCCTGTCTTCTTACTTGGAAAATGGGGTGGTGATACTTGCTCAGTTTTCGTGATCAAAGACAATGATAGACAAGAGAGTACTTTGTATACCATACAGCATTTTATAGACATGGAGTGTTATTATTGAAAGCTTTTATAAGTAAACTGTAAAGAAGTCTATAACAGAAAACTGGAGGCAAGACTAAAACAATGATTTCTGTTTATCAATTACTGTATTTCAATATCTTGACTCTGCCAATGAGATCTGTGATAGAGTCAAGATGGTGGCTAAAGTTTCCTTCACCTGTCCACCTACAACTTCTTGTCATTGGATAAGAGTTTGGAGTACATCTCTCTTCATCCTTCTCCATGTATTTACACAAATATTTGGGGATTTTCTCCCAAAGAAATAATTATATCACAGTTTGTGCTCTGCAAATTAAAAAAATAATAATAACATGTCTTGTAGATCATTAAAGAGAAACAAAAACCTACTTTTTTCTTTTTAATTGTTGCATATTATTCCATAGAATAGAAATCCCATTAATATTATTAAAGATACTTCAACTGATTGATAGTTAAATTGTTTTACGTTCTGTATAATTATGTGAGAGTATTTTTGTAGGAGAGGTTTCTAAGAATGCAATTGATCTAGCAAATAGTTACTATATGTAATTAGGTAAATATTGCTTAATTATGTTCCAAATGCAGAGTTTAGTTTTTCCAAATTGCACTCCCAGCAACAAAACATGAAATGCCTTTTCTCTTTTCTCTCATACCCTCATTAACACTGTACATGATCAATATTTAAGTTTTGGCTATTCTGATGGGTGAGAAAATAACTCATTGGTTAATAGTGAACTGGAACATATTTTTATAATGCTTTATATATGTCCTTGCTTTTCTTCTTCTGTGAATTATTTGTTCATATCCTTCACTCATTTTCTATTGGCTTATTTGTCTCTTACTGATTTGTACCATTGTTTTGTGTTTTATGGATCTTTATCCCTTGTTCTTTATATATGTTGCAAATATTTTTCCAACCTGTTCCACATATTTTAATTTATTAATTATAATTATCATTAAAGTTTTAATTATTTTTGTTCTTTATGACTTCTATAAAATGTTTTTCAATGTGCTTTCCTAATCCTTTTATAAGGTTTTTTTTTTTTCTTTCTGTCATCTGGAATTTATTTTTGGGTATCATAGGAACTAGGAGTATAACTTAATTTTTACCCCCAAATAAATGGCCTGCAAATAGCAAAATTATTTAAACATGATTTTGTTTAATAATTTAGTTCTTTCCATTGTTGTGAAATAGCATTTTGTATATTAAATAACATTAATACATGGGTTTATCTCTAGAACTCTCTATTCGATTTCATTAATCTAATTGTATAAACTTGCATTATAATGCAGTTTTAATTATGTCTCTTTTCTTCTTGAGACTTTAAGAAAACATTTTCTTCCTAAATTAAATAATTTGTATCCACTTACTTAGGTAATTTTTAAATTTCTCCTTTAATCTATCAACTCTGTAGAATTATAGTAATAGTTTTCCTGATGTTGAACTATCCTTGCATTTTTGAAAAAAAAACTATTTCACTATGATTGTTTTCATACAATGCTAGTTTATATTTCTTATATGTTATGTATGATTATTTTCCCTCTGCCCATAAATGAAATTGATCTCTAGTTGGAGAATATTCTTCCAAGTCTTTTTCTATATGTTTTCGCAAATGTCCTTACACATTTCAATATAAAGATTATGCTAGCTTTTCCAATTGTCCTGGGAAGCTTCCATCGTTTTCTGTACTCTTGAAACACACAATATAGAAATTATCTCTCCTTTTTCAGTTAGACCTTACTTGTTACTTTGCCTGGTATAGCTCTAGTTGTAGAGACAGATTTTTGTTTCTATAGTGATTATGATCATATTTTAGCCACTATTTAAACTTACTTGCATGGTTTTGAACTTTTAAAATGTTTTGTATATAAATGCTGCTTAAGGTTTAGTGGTGTCATAGCTTTACTAGCTAGTGTATCTCTATAAATAGCACACTATAATCTTATCAGTTTTCCATAAATTATGTCATATAAAGCAGATTCACTGCAAATAATTACAATTGAAAACTCAAAATATTGATTATGTTTCATTTTTGGCAGGTACTGTTTATTTTTCCTTTTACAATAACTAATATAAAAATTTTAAATTATATTTAGGGGACAGAATGAAATGCTGCTAATTAAAAGAGTCCTTCAGATTATCCAATTCAGGCAGCCTCATCTGGGAGCATTGACCATCAAGAGTGAGATGTAAATAAGTATTTAATTACTTAAACATAATTGTGCACTTCACTGCGCCTTTTTTAAATCACAGAATCAATGAATTCACAAAGTAGAAAATGCTGAAAAAAATAAAGAAGAAAAATAAGTTAATTCATCCTAAATCCACCACCCAGAGGAAAATCCATTGCTGTATAATCTGCCAGAAATTTTTCTGCAAATTTCCCAACAAATATATTGGGAAAACAGTGTTAATTTTATATAAATGGGTGTATATTGGTAACTTGCATTTTTTATTTAATGTTATGAATGTGTTTCCATGTCAGTAAATATAGACCTGCCTTATAATGATCACACAGTATTCCATTGTGTGAGTCATTACAGTTTATGTAGTCATACTACTATTATTGGACATTTGCATTGTTTCTAATTGTTCACACTTTAAACATGATGTGAGAAAAAAATTTGAAGCATTTTTGTCTTAAATATTTGGTGCTACTTATGTAGTGGATCTGTGTGAAAGGAGATACTTTCAGGGTATGAAGAGCTCTGAGTCATGAGGTCTGCTGATGTCATTTACTTTACTTTATGCTTTATAACTTCCATTTTATTACAAAAAAACCCCATCTAAGATAACAACAATCCTTATATCTAGAACCTTCAGATAAACTTGAAATTGGGCAAACCTGTGCCCCATGCTACTCCCTGCCCAAAATTAACTATCCTACATTCCTTTATTTCACCTCGTATTTTCTGGCATTATTTTTTATATAATTTTTTCCTTATAAACTAAAAGATAAAATATTTCAAAGCAAGGGTTTGATGTAGTCACATTAGCAAACAAATAATTGAATGTTTGCCATGTGGGGATAATAAGATGAATAATGGGGCAGGGAGCTAATATTTATTGAGTGCTTTCTCTGTGACAGATTTTTTTAATTTTAATTTTTTCAAGTACAGTTGACATTTAATATTATATTAGTTTCAATTGTATAGCATATACACATTTATAAAACTTACAAAGTGATCTCCCTGATAACTTTAGTACCCATCTGGCATCATACATAGTTATTACTATATTACTGACTATATCCCTGTGCTTCAGTTTACTTCCCCATGATTATTTTGTAACTTCTAAATCCCTTTTTGAACTTCTAAATCCCTTCACTTTTTGACCCAAACTCCAACTCCCCTCCCATCTGGCAACCATCAGTTTGTTCTCTGTATCTATGAGCTGTTTCTGTTTTGTTTGTTCGTTTATTTTGTGTCTTAGATTCCACATATATTCTGTTTCCCCGAAAATAAGACCTAGCTGTACCATCAGCTCTAATGTGTCTTTTGGAGCAAAAGTTAATATAAGACCCGGTAGTATATTATGTTATGTTATGTTATGTTATGTTATGTTATGTTATGTTATGTTATGTTATTTTATGTTATACCCAGTCTTCTATTTTAGTAAAATAAGACCAGGTCTTATATTAATTTTTGCTCCAAAAGATGCATTAGAGCTGATTGTCTGGGTAGGTCTTTTTTTCGGGGAAACACGGTAAGTGAAATCATATGGTGTCTGTCTTTCTCTCTCTGACATATTTTAATTTGCATGATATGATCTAGATCCATCCATGTTGTTGCAAAGGGTAAGATTTCATTCCTTTTTAAGGCCAAGTAATATTCCATTGTTTATATGTACTACTTCTTCTTTTTCCAGTTGTCTATTGATGGACATTTAGATTGCTTCCATACCTTGGTTACTGAAAATAATGCTTCAATGAACATAGGGATGCATATATCTTTTTGAATTAGTGTTTTGGATTTCTTCAGATAAATACCCAGAAGTGGAATTTCTGGGTTAATTGGTATTTCTAGTTTTAATTTTTGAGGAATCTCCATACTGTTTTCCATAGTAGTTACACCAATTGCAATCCCACCAACAGTGTACTGTATGAGGGTTCCTTTAGCTTCACATCCTCACCAGTACTTTTTCTTTGTTGACTTATTAGTATAGCCATTAATATAGCCATTCTGACAGATGTGAGGTGATATTTCATTGTGGTTTTAATTTGTATTTCTTTGATGATTCATGACATTGAACATCTTTTCATATATCTATGGGCTATCTGTATATCTTCTTTGGAGAACTGTCTATTCAGGTTCTCTGTCCATTTTTAAATTGGATTGTTTGGTTTTTTTTGATGTTAAGGTATATGAATTCATTATAAATTTTGGATATTAACCCCTTATCAGTTGTATCATTGGCAAATATCTTCTTCCATTCGGTAGGTTGTCTTTTAATTTTATTGATGGTTTCCTTTGCTGTGCATAAACTTTTTAGTTTGATGTACTCCCATTTGTTTATTCTTCCATTTGTTTCCCTTGCCTAAGAAGATATATAAAAAATATATATATATATTACTATGAACAATGTCACAAAGTTTGCTGCCTATTGCTTTCTCCTAGGAGTTTTATGGTTTTGGATCTTACATTTAAGTCTTTAATGCATTTTGAGTTTATTCTTGTATATGGTGTAAGAAAGTGATCCAGTTTCATTTTTTTGCATGTATCTGTCCAGTTTTCCCAGCACCATTTATTGAATAGACTGTCTTTACTCCATTCTTATCTACTTTGTCATACATTAAATGACCATACAATTGTGGTCTGGGCTCTCTATCCTGTTCCATTGATCCGTAAGTCTGTTTTTATGCCAATACCATGCTGCTTTGACTACTATAGACTTGTAGTATACTTTGATATCAGATAATGTGATACCCTGAACTTTGTTCTTCTTTCTCAAGATTGCTGTGGCTATTTGGGGTCTTTGTGACTTTATATAAATTTTTAGATTATTTGTCCTACTTAGGTGAAAAATGCCATTGGTATTTTGCTAGGTATTGCATAGAATCTATACATTGCTTTGGGTAGTACAGACATTTTAATTCTTCCTATCCATGAGCATGGTATATGCTTTCATTTATTTGCATCTTCTTCAGTTTCTTTCTTCAATGTCTTATAATTTTCTGAATATAGGTCTTTTACCTTCTTTGGTTAAATTTATTCTTAGATATTTTATTTTGATGCAATTGTAAATGGGATTATTTTCCTAATTTCTCTTTCTGATAGTTCATTATTGGTGTATAAAAATGTAACCAATTTCTGAATATTAATTTTTTATCCTTCTACTTTACCAACTTCACTTATCAGTTCTAAGAATTTTTGTTATTAATATTTTTGTTTATAATATATATTTTTGTTATAGTGTTGTATCATGTCATGTGCAAATAATGACAATTTTTCTTCTTCCTTTTCAATTTGGATGCCTTTTCTTTTTTTTTCTTTGTTTTTATTTATTTATTTATTTTTTTTGCCTGATTGCTGTGGCTAACACTTCTAATACTATGTTGAATACAAGTGGTGAAGATGGACATCTTTGTCTTGTTTCTGATCTTAAGGAAAACTCTTTTAGCTTTTCCCCATTAGACTATAATACTAGCTGTGCGTTTATCATATATGGCCTTTATTATATTGAGGGATGTTTCCTCTATTCCCACTTTGCTGAGAGTTATCATAAATGGATGCTGGCTTTTTTCAAATGTTTTTCTACATCTATTGATATGTTCATGATAATTAATCCTTTATCATATCAATGATTTTAATCCTTCATTTTGTTTATGTGGTATGTCCTGTTAATTGATTTGTGGCTATTGAACTAACCTTGCATACCAGGAATAAATCCCACTTGATAGTACTGTATGATCTTTTTAATGTGTTGCTGAATTCAGTTTGGTAATATTTTGTCCAGGATTTTTGCATCTGTGGTCATCAGGATGTTAGCCTATAATTTAGGCTAATCTCTTTTTTCATACTGTCTTTGTCTTGTTTTGGAATGAACGTAATGGTGGTTTTGTAAAATGAGCTTGGGAGCCCTGCTATCTCCTCCATTTTTTGGAATAGTTTGAGAAGAATAGATGATAATTCTTTGAATGTTTGATAAAATTCACCTGTGAAGCCATTTGGTCCAGGACCTTTTTTTGGGGAGTTCTTTGATTGCTGATTTGATTTATTTGTAGTAATCCGTCAGTACAGATTTTCTGTTTCTTCTTGTTTCAGTCTTGGAAGATTGTATATTTCTAGGAATTTGTCCATTTCTTCCCACTCTCCAATTTGTTGGCATATAATTGTTCATAGTATTTTCTTATAATCATTTGTATTTCTGTGGTGTCAATTGTCACTTCCCCTGTTTCATTTCTGATTTTATTTGGGTCATCTCCTTTTTTTTCTTGATCACATTGGTGAAAAATATATAAATTTTGTTTATCCTTTCAGAGAACAAGCTCTTGGTTTCATTGATCTTTAGTGTACTTATTTTTGGGTCTTTATTATTTCCTTCGTTATACTCACTTTGATCTTTGTTGTTCTTTTTCTAACTTCTTTAGGTGTAAGGTTAAATTGCTCAGTTGAGGTTTTTTGTGTTTCTTGATGTAGGCTGGTATATTGCTATGAATTTCCCTCTTAGAACTGCTGTCTATGTGTTGCAGACATTTTGGGTCATTGTGTTTTCATTTTCAATTGTTTCAAAGCATCTTTTGATTTCTTCCTTGGTCTCACTGTTAATCCATTCATTGTTTGGTATATGTTATCTAAATTCCAAGTATTTGTCTGTTTTATTCTTGTAATTGACTTCTAGTTTTATACCATTATGGTCAGAGAAAATGCTTGATATGATTTCATTCTTCCTGAATTTATTGAGACTTGTGTTATGTCCTAACATAAGTTATGTCTACCTGGAAGATGTTTCATGTTCTCTTGAAAAGAATGTATATTCTGCTGCTTTGGGGTAAAATGCTCTAAAAGTATCAATTAAATCCATCTGGTTTAGTGTATCATTTAAGGCCACTGTTTCCTTGTTTATTTTCTGCCTGGAAGATCTATCCATTGATGTCAATGGGGAGTTAGAATTCCCTACTATGATTGTACGAGTATTACTGTCAATCTCTCCCTTAATGTCTGTCAATATTTACTTTATATATTTAGGTGCTCCTATGTTGGATTCATAAATGTTTACAAAGGTTATAGCCTCTTGTTGCATTGATCCCTTTATCATTGTGTAATGTCTTATTTTGTCTCTTATTATAGCCTTTATGTTCAAGTCTATTTTGTCTGAGGTATTGCTACTCCAGTTTTTTTTTGTTTTTCATTTCAATTTGCATGAAATATCCCTTTTCATCTTTTTACTTTCAGTCTGTGTGCTTTTCCATCTGAAGTGGGTCTCTTGTAGACAGCATATGTATGGGTCTTACTTTCTTATCCATTCAGTTACCTTATGTCTTTTGATTAAAGCTATTCCATTTACATTCAAAGTGATTATTGATGGGTAAATAGTGCCATTTGTTATTCATATTTGTGTTTTTTTCTTCTGTCTTCTTAAAGAAGTCACTTTAACATTTCTTGTAATACTGGTTTGGTGGTAATGAACTCCTTTAGATTTTTTTTCTTTCTGAGAAACTCTATCTCTTCTTCAGTTTTAAATGATAGCCTTGCTGGATATAGTAGTCTTAGTTGTAGGTCCTCACTTTTTATCAGTTTGAGTATTTCCTGACAATTTCTGTTGGCCTGAAAAGTTTCTGTTGCAGAATCTGCTGACAGTTTTATGGGAGCTCCCTTTTGGTAACTAACTGCTTTCTCTTGCTGCTTTTAAGATTCTTTCTTTGTCTTTATCCTTAGCCATTTTAATTATGATGTGTCTTAGTGTAGGCCTCTTTGGGTTCATTTCATTTGGGACTCTCTATTCTTCCTGGACCTGTATGTCTCTTTCATTCTCCAAGTTAGGGAAGTTTTCAGTCGTTATTTCTTAAAATAGGTTCTCTACTCCTTCTGGTACCCCTATGATGTGGGTGTTGTTATGCTTGATGTTGTCCCAAAGGCCCCTTGAACTATCTTCTTTTCACTATCTTCTTTTTTTTCTTTTCTGTTTCGATTGGATATTTTCTGCTAACTTGTTTGCCAAATTGCTGATTTGATCTTCTGCTTCATTAATCTACAGTTAACGCCTAGTGTATTTTTCATTTGGTTATTATATTTCATTTGGTTATTATATTTTTCATTTTGGTTATTATATTTCTCATTTCTGGCAGATTACTTTTTATAGTTTCTATGTCCTTTTTTAAATGTTTACTATCTCTTTGTTGAAGATCTCACTGAGTTCATCTATTCTTCCCCTAAGCTCATTGAGCATAGTTATAACCATAGTTAAAACAGTGTTTTAAACTCTGTTTTTGGTAGATTGCTTGCCTCCATTTAATTTAGTTCTTTTTTTGTATTTGTCTCCTGTTCTTTCATTTGGGACATGTTTATTTTTTTCTCATTTGGGCTGCCTTCCTGTGTTTTTTCTACCTATTAGGCATATTTGCTGTGTTTCCCAGACTTGGCAGGGTAGCTGTATATAGTAGGTGGGCTGTGGGGCTCAGTGGCACAGTCTCCCTGGTCACCTGATATGGGTGCTTTAGGTGTTTCCCTTGTATAGATTGTATGTGCTGTCCTGTTATAGTTGAAACTTGATTGCTGTTGGCTTGTCAGTGGGTGGCATTGACCTTCAGGCTGACTTGCCGTAAGGACTGGCCACAAACATAGAGGATAAGCTTCTGTGCAGGGGCTGACTACTCCAAGCATGATTTGCCCCAGAGGGGCTCTAGTGCCTGCCAAGACTACCCTTTGGGTGTGCCATTTGTAGAGCTAATCAGGTGGTGCTCTGTTATGGTCTGAAGCCATCCACCACGTGTGTTGGTTTTGAGGCCTCTTAGGTAGGGCTCCAGGGCAGGCCAAGGTTAGCTGCTGACTGGGACCACCCTGGGGCCACCTTGGTATGAGCTACAAAATGATTCATGGTTATTAGCTGCCTGTTTTAGGCCTGGAGGTGTGTGGGAGAGGCCACTCTGTGAACTGAGTCACCAGCATGGAGTGAGTGGTGTTCACCAAGCTATTACAGGTTCAGATTTGGCTGTATGGGGGAAGGGCTCAATACAGGAAAGATAGTGCCTAGCTCCCTGCTGGGTGGTAGGAAGGCTCAATACAGGGACAATGGTGGCTCTCCCTCCAGCCCTCTCCAGGAAGCCATTTAATTCAGTTTCTCCCCTTATGTCTCTGGCACCTTTTGAGTTGCTGTCCCTTCACTGAAGCTTAAGATGAGTGCTTATGAGCAAGTAAGTCCAAGCATGGGCCCATTAAAAGATCACCTGAGTTTCCAGCAGCCCTCTGTCTCACCTGGGTGAATGGAATTCCTACTGATTTTCATAGCCGGATGTTGTAAGAGCTCCTCTTCCTGACACTGGTACTTCAGGCTGGGATGCAAGTGGCTGGGACCCCTTGCTCCTGAGGGAAAACTTCTGCAGCTGAGATATCTCTCCAGATTCTCAACTGCCCATTTTGCATCTCTGCTCATTCTATCAGTCTTGACATGGCTAGTTCTTTATATTTTTAGTTATAGGACTTCTGTTCAGATAGTCTTCAGATAGTCTCCAGGTTGATTGTTTTACAAGTTAGCAGTAATTTTGATGTGGTCATGGGAGGAGGTGAGCACAACGTTTCTGTACTCTGCCATCTTGACTGGAAGTTGTGCCAGATTCTATATGTTCATTGTTTACTCAGTCTTCAAAGTTTATATTCTACTACCTCTGCAAAGTTGATGTTCCAGATGAAAAAAAAAATGAGTTCCAGAGAAGTTCCAGAACTTAACCAAGATTGAACCTAGTAAGTGAAAGAGTCAGGTTGGAACTCAAGGTTGCTTGGCTTTATTATGCCTCCTTGATGTGGATAAAGTGCAGTCCCTGCCCTGAAGGAACTCACTAAATAGTGGCATATGGAAGAAATTGTGCACTAACCATAATTCATTGGCATGCACACTTCTGTCTCTTGCTATTTACCCGTTCCTAGCTTTGAGGAGGAAACCCAGGTAGTTCTTTACAACAACGATGTGCAGTTCTTAAGCAGGACTTCAACTGAAATGATTACAGTAAAAATGTTATGCATGAACAAAATATGTGTGGACAAAAACTGCATGTTAACAGATGATGGATTCCTGGGAGATAGAGCTTTTTTAAGAATTATAAATGTAATTTAAAAAATCAGCCAAGTACATGTAGTCACCAAATAGTCAATGATGAAAATAAAAAGTAAAACGATAAAAAAGGAAAAAGAATAATTTACTTACTTCCTTTGAAGGTTGGAAAGGAACAGGACTGAGGTGAGGTTGGGAACTAATCAATAACCTTAGGATTGTCTGAAAGGGTCAGTTCATTTTAATAAGTTGGGAAATATCTTTAGTACATGATGATAGCAACCATGTCTCAGAAATTGTGCTTAAATGCTTTTTTTTTTTTTTTTTTTAAAGCAAGACCTTGAGTTCAGATGTCCTTGGTTGGACTTTTTGCCCAGGAATCTGGAGACAGTCCCTGCTAAGTCCTCTTAAAAAGCAAATATCTTAGAGTTTTTCTTCACATCTTTGTTTCTTTACCTCTTCAGACCTTTCTGCTTGAAGGAAATGGCGATGTTTATCTTGAACAAGACACGCCTTTCAAGCAACTGTTCAAGTTTGATTTGAAAAGCAAATACAGAATGATAAATAGGGAATTTTTTTTCTCAAAAGAGTGATAAACATACCAATGTCTATGATATAGTGGAAGGACCACCAGACTGGGGGCTAGATGTTTCAATTTCATGTTCTCCTCTTAATGACCATGTGAACTTGGGCAAATGTCTTAACCTGTCTGGACCTCAGGTTGTTTATCCAGGAACATTGAAAAATATTTGCCTCACCTACCACTTAGGATTGCTAATGACAATGAAATTAAATACCATACGTGAAAGCCATCTGTGAAATGTTGAATGCTACATAAAATTTGTTATTATTGTTAGAGTGGATATTATTATTAGCCTCACAATGCCTGATATAACTCGGTCCTTGGTTACAACTTGTTTTTGTTGTTTTAGTAACATTCCCATAGCAAAGAGCTGTAGTTTTGGAACTCTGTGGGTTCAGGTTGGCACATTATGTGAACCTGTTGAAAAATGATGGCTGATAAGCAAAAAGAGGAATGTGAGAAATTTGTGGGCTGCTCACCTCCAGCCCGAATTTATCATTCCTACTCAGCTGGTCAGATTCTCCCTGAAGCTGTGACCCTTATGTGTCAACATGTAAGAACAGAGACAGGAAAGAGGGTTCCTTAAACTCAAGGTTAGCATTCAAAACTGAGAAACATATACCCCAAAATCCAAAGCAACAATGATGACAAAGCACATTTTAGTTGGTCTGCAATCTCTAGAGAACTAGCACAGCTGTGTGTGGTTGTGGTGTGGGGATAGGGGTTACAAAGAACTCTTGTCTCAGTTAGATGGGCCTGAAGACATAGCGTGGCAACCCATTCTCTAAGTTGAGGTCCAGGGCACAAGTAGAAGTAAAGGTTCTTTGGCCTAGTGTATTGTCTGCCTTTTCATGCTCTCCACAGTCTACTGAAGGATTAGCCAGGAACACTTGATGGAGAATTTGTTCCCTGAAGCTGTTTCTGAAATTCCACAGTGTAAGAATACAACCTGTCCAGGCAGCCGATGAGCTCCTGGGCTCTGGCCCAAGAAAGGTCCATATATTCAGAGAAAGGCCAGACTGGTGTGGTCCCAGGACAGTATGGGGTTCATGCTGAATGTCTGGGAAATATCAGTGCTACAGTCTGTGCTTTTAAATTAAATTCTTGGCCTTTTTTGCCTGCCTTTCTTCCATTCCCCTTCTCTTATTCATTCCCTTTTTCCCTCATCCTTACACATTTTCAGTCTTCTGAATCTCCTATTTTGTTCTTTCTTCTTTTTATTCCTATTATTTAGTAGATACACAGCATTGCGCTGTGTATACACAGCAAGTGTATTAACTGCTTTGTATTGCATTTTTCTTATCCATGAACTGATAATAAAATACTCATTAGAAGACTGAGGGAGATTATTTATCTTTTGGTTCCCTCTTCTCCCTTTTCCTGTCCACTCCTCATCTTACCTTTAACATCTCTTTCATTTTCTCTTCTCCATTTTCCTTTATCTTTTCTCTTCTTTCTTTCCTTCTCTTCTTTTCCCTCATCCTGAAGCCCAAAGCTGTGTCTCACCAGCTTAGCTTTATGCTTTAGTAAGTCATCTTGGGACATTCTGTTTTATCAACTAACCATTTCTCCTCTGTTCCTGGGGCAGGATATGTGGCTATCAGGACTTTTAAGGTTAATGATAGGACTTCATTTATCTTTACTCTCACTTCACTGTTGCTGAACTTCAGGCTATTGCAAATGCAGCCTATGATTTGATTGTCTAAATCTCTTCCCATGCCACTTTGTTTGGTGGCATTTTCTATCCTTTTCAATGAAATAGGAAGTTGGTTGGAAGTCCTGCAAACTGCAAAAATCATTTGCCTGAATATATTCAGCAGAGGTCTTTCCCTTCTGAAAATGTAGCCTGCGAGGCTCTTTGACTCCTGACACAAAATCTAATGGCTGCCCTCACCTGTCAATGTCAGTTCCTTGGAGCTATAGAATGTTGACCATTTGTATGTACCTTAGGAAAAGTAGGGTGGATTTGATTAAAATGATTTTGAAATTTAGGGAGGTATTCTCTACCAGAAATAGGGTAACATTGAATTGGACACCTAGGTTTTTGAGTTGAGTTGGCTTGGACCATTCAGCCCTTGTTCATTCCGTGCTCCCATCATGGGCTAAGTGCTGAACTGGGCCCAATGGTGAACAAGGCATCAACTTGGCTTCCAATAACTTGCAATCTGGTGGGAGAGAAGGCAAGTAAATGGGCTATCTCTCTACCTGTCCTGGAGGTAAACCCAGGGTTTGGAGAGAATACTCATGATGGGCATCTTTTCTACCTGTACCTGAAGTAAATCAAAGATTTTCAGGGCATGTGAGGTGTGGTGAATAGCAATCCAGCCTGGGGCTGTTGGGGGACAAGACTTTCCAAGGAGAGTCACCTGACTTACAAACAAAGGTGAATGAAAAGTTAAATTTGAGAAGGTACTGGGTAGGGGGATAGAGGATTTTCCAGCCAAAAGGAAAAGGCTAGGGTGTGCGGGAGAATGATACACATGGGGGTTCAGGACATTCCGTGTCACTGGGTTGGTGAGTGTAGAGGCAGAAATTGGCAGGAAGTGCAACTAGACAGGGAAAAGGAGGCCAGCAAGCCTTGATTGTCATGCTAAGGTATTTGGGTATTTTCCTCTGGGCATTAAGAAACCCTTAAGGACTACTCAACAGGGAGAAAGCATGACCATATGTGTTACTTTAGAAACCTCACTCCTAACTTCAGTGGGGTCATTGATTGAGGAAGAGCAAGACTGGACATAGGAACAACAGTGAGGATACTGGTTTTCACCTCGGCTACACGTGGAGTTGCACGGGGAGCTTGAAAAAATACTCATGCCTCTGTTCCTTCCACAGAGACTCTCTGATATAACTGGTCTGGGGTATAGCCTGGGCTTTGGAATTTTTAAAAGCTTCCCAGGGTATTCTAATTTGCAACCCAGGCTGAAGAACACTGAATTGAGAGTTGGAGAAATGGAGATGACTGAAAGACTGTGAGGTGTGTTAGGCTTGGGCTGGACCATGCTCCAGAGCTTCCTGGAAAGAAAAAAAAAAATTTTTCCTTCTAGAATGGTTGGAAGGTCAAGTGTTGAACTTGATCACTGACTACAGGTGGGTTCTCAAGTGACTGTGAGGGGAGTACTGAGCCTATGAATTCATCAGTACCAAGCCTGAGCCATTCATTGATGGGAAGTAACAGAATCTCAAGAAGTAATTGGTGACAACAGGGTGGGAAATGGAACTGGTATAGTTTATTTGGCGCGTAAGTTATTTCTGAATCATCATACATACACAGATAACCTCTTACCATTCCTCCCCCCGCCCATATTGTCTAAATTTTGCTTTAATTTTCTTCCTCAAATTAATGTTAGACAGAAAAGTTCCAAATAAACTGCATCAAAGTTTTATATTTAGCCTGTTCCAACTGTGGCGAATTTGTGAACAACAGCAACACAAAAAAGAAGCATTTATTTTGAACATGCAAAAAGGTTGATTCAGTCTCTTTTGTTTTTCCATGCATTGTTTTCCACAGAAAGCCCAATGCCATACCGCACTGTCCGCATTTCCCCGTTTCTATTTAGCCCTTCTAAGAATTACTCAGCCTAAGAACACTGAGAACATTCGGGCACATCCCGGTACGCGGAGTTAACCCCTGCAAGCACAGACGGGCTTTCCTGGCTTCGCAGCAGGGGCTTTACTCGGAGCTGCCGTGTTCAGTGGGCCCCTAGTGTCAGCTGAGATATTGTGACTTAGGGGTTAAATACAGTTTGCAATTTCAAAAAATGCCTGATTTGTTGAAAGAGGCACCTGAAGAACATGTGAATCTGCATTGGTTTGCAACATCTGAGAAGGTGCATGCTCAGAGGCCCTGGAAAACTCGGATTTGGGCCTGGAATCAGGAGAAAGACTATTGCGTTGCGGTTTCTATGACTCTCATCATCTTATAAGCCTTCCTGTTGAAATCGCTGACAGTACCTTTGACAGCATGTTATTATCTTACAATAAAATCTGTCCCCAACCCCCTAGTCCTGCTGCTCCCCCAGTTTCTAAGAAGGTGTTGAATGGTTAACTATGGGGGCATGGAGAGTTAAAAAACAGATTCTAGAAGTTCCTGGTGACTTGACTCTTTCACAGGCTAGGTGGGGATCAAACTCTCTAATTTTATTTTTTCATTTTCACTGGAGTTGAATTAACAACAGCAAGAGAACGCCTCTAGGTTTACAGTCGTATGGCTTATTGCGTATATATCCTATAAAACCGAAAACCATATGGAGAATTCCGCTTTCTTGGCTTTTTGTATGTGTACCAGGAAGTAGTAAAATGTTTTGAGGTGCTATTAAGTCTTTAAGTTACAAAATCAAGATTCCACCTTAAAATTTTTCCATACTGTACGTTGTTGCATAGCCTGGGGTGCTGACTGCCTGCCAAATATCTATCAGGGAGTGATTTATGATATATGATACGCTCCCCAGCCCGAGTGGAGACTGTGTCGTTGAAACATGAGAAAGGGGAGGCCTTGCTCTCTCGAAACCATGATGACTGGTTTCTGTTTGGCTTCTCCAAGAGAACATACAGTACAAAACGTGCCACATTTTACAGCATAAGACCTTATGTAAGAAACAAAACAATAATTAGGTAAAAAAAACCCCTTAATTTCTCCTTGCTGTTTGTTAGGGACTGTTTTCACTTCGAGTGACTGTTGCTCTTTTTCCTCCACTCTTTCCCTCCTGCCCACCCCCTGCCTCCTGCCCGTTGTTGCTAATCTGCTGAGCTCTGAAATAAAATTGAACAGCCATGTAGTGGCAATTAAAATATTTAAAAATGAAATCTCTCAACTCCATGTTCTAAATATTTCATGCGCTTTCTATTCTACTATGACTAAGAATATATTGTGTTTTCTGTTCTGCAAACGTTTCCTTTGCAGCTGAGAAGAAGTACATATCCCATATGGCTTTTAGGACACTTTGCAGTTTGCTGAGATAAAGCAACATGGATTAAAAAAAAAGAAGAAGAAAAGAAAAAGGAAGTTGTTTTTTTCCTTCATATCAAAATCTTTTTGACCTGTAACTAGATATTTAAATTAACTGCACATTAAAGGATCATTTGGTCAAAAATACTGTTAGTAGTGATATGCTACAGGTTGTTTTAATAGCCTATCTATAAATGTTGAATTTTTTTGTTGGTATTATTGTGTATTACTGTTTTTCTAAGTAGAAATGAAAGCTGTGGTCACTGAAGAAAATTTGCAAAATACAGAAGGGTACATTCAAGATAATGTGCAATAATCCTCTTGGTTTCCCAAGTTCCTTACATCATTATTATTTTTTAATGTCATTTTACATATTCTTTGAAAAGATCATTTCTAATGGCTGCATAATTCATGATAATATCATGATATGCTTAACTGTTTCCTTATTATAAGACACTTACAATATTACCATTTTAATGGAAATGTTTTTATAAATAATGATATGATATTAACAATTCTGAATATGGAGCTTCAGCCATCTTTCCGTTTACTTTGTTAGGACAGATATTCTATAACTGGCATTACTAAGTCAAAAATCATGAACCTATTTCAATAATCTTGCTACATATATTCATATTGGTTTAGCAAGTCTATACCGTATATAACTATCTCCACTGTAAGCTGAGTTTGGGTCAGTCTCATCCTTATATTCTTCAGTACTCTGGTGCTTTATGGTTGTTTTTAAAATCTTTGCCATTTTACCACATATAGAATGATAAAATTAATTGTAATCAGCATTATTTTAATTAATAATAAAACAACATACCGTATTTTCGTCTTGTACACAATCTACTCATTTTTAGTGTTTAGTGGCTTGGTTTAGTAAGCTTTCCCCAAACCCACATTCTATTTATTAGAGATTTCTTTTGAAAACTCTCAGACTAAATGCTTCCTTGCAATAACCTAGAAATCAGTTTTTCTATACAGCAGCTGAGTACTGTTTGGAAATCTGGCCAGAACTTGAATAATTGGTTCCAAAACACAGGGTATCTTACACCTCCAGGTCGTTCTAACTCAGGACCTACCCAGGTATTCCTCGTGCAAGCTTGTCTTCTGTAGGATTGTGCAAATCCTGCTTTCTAGTAACATTCCTCCACAGGCGTGTGTTTGATGTTCTAGGGATCAAATGGGGCATATTTTTTTTTGCTCTTGCTTCCTCTGCTCATGAACGTATAACCATCTGACAAATGATTCTGGAACCTAGGATGCTTCAGATAAAGCATTTTTGGTTCATCTTAATCTGTCTTATCCCAAAACTGTTTCCACTGAAGACCTCTGTGACTTTCATTAACGTGCTAGGGTTACTGCTAGGTCATCCTTAATAGTCTGCTGAGAGGATGGAAGTGGCAGTTGGAGCCACTTTAAAGCCAGTCCTGGGGAATGCCTCTCAAATCTCCCCTATTCTGTTTTCTAAGTTAACCATTTATTGAGCACCTATTGCATGCTAGGCACCTTTTACATTTGATTTCATGTAACCTTCACTACCATCCAGCAGAGTTTTTTTAATAATGATCCATTTTCATAGGCGAAAATAACCTCGGGGAGACTAGGTCAATTCCTCAGCAATACAAAGATTATAAGTGGTAGCAGGTAAATACACAGAGGTTCAAAATTCCTGTTTAGTAATTATGTAGAAATCGTAGGAATGGACATACCAAGGACTCTCAGGTAACCTACTGAATGGCTCAGGAAGATAATTGGGGGATCTTTCATTAATAACATGCAGGAGAACTCTCTTACCTGCTCCCTGAAGAGCGTATATCATAGTGTTTTAAAGTCATTTTCAAGCATAATTGCTTCATATGTTATCATTAGAGTCCCAAACAATTTTTTTTTTTTTTTAAGAATACAAACGATCTCTGAAATGATTGCAAAAATTTACCCAGTGACTTCAGGCTATCGGATTTATCCCACAACTTTGGTTGAGTACCTTGAATTCCTGTGTACATGTGTCTTACAGATTCTTTTGCTGTGTGGCTTAGTAACAAGGCATTTACACTCTGAGCAGGCCAGTGTGCCCATAAAAACAGGCGTTGATCATTTATGGAAGTTGACCATGAAATACACTGAAGGTGCTGTAAGGACATGCTTTTGGTGTCCATTCTCGGAAACCTGTACTTCAACTTCCCAGAGGCTCAGGATTTTAAAGTTCAGGCTTCCTAGCCTCTTCAGCTTCTGCAAGCTGAGATAACCTGTTGCTATTTTTGAATATAAATAGACCTTATTAGGCATTAAAAGAACTGCCCAAGGGTTTTTCCCCCTTTTTCATTTTGGTGTTTGGATTGTCAGCGGAAGTCTTGAGCTTTGAGACTTGGAAGGCAGTGCCTGCAAACAAACATCCTGTGGACAAAATTGTTGGCCCAGCACTCTGTGTTCCAGGATGATTGACAGGAAGCAGTGTGTGCGATGAGGAGGGAGGATGAACGCTCTGAGCAGGGTGACTTCCATTTCCCCCAAACAATAGCCAGACTCTCAGGGAGCCTCACACATTCTTTTTCCCATTGGCTGGTGTGTAAGTTTGAATTGTTGGTTGCGCTGGGAGTTAGGGAGAACATGGGCTGGGCAGGAGGTGAAAAGAATCCGTACTCAACCCAGTAATTACCAACAGAAAGTCCAAATATTTTGATAATGCTTTTATCTGAGGAAGAGGGACCTGTAGAGGTCTGAGATGATGGCTTGTATCAGACAAGAGCAAAAGAGGAGCCTTCCAAAGAAACGATGACCAGGCATAGCCAACACTGATCACTTGGGGGATCTGAGCTTGAGTCAGGTTGTGGTGAGGAGAAATCAGGGATGGTTAAAGGAAGTGAAGTGAAACTCACAAGGAAAAGAAAAGGAACATTTTTCAAAGTCTAGCTATGTGCCGGATTTTGCATGTTGTTGCCTTTGGTGCTATTGCAGAATTTTGAGACAGGTATTATATGAATTTCATCAGATGATGAAGCTGAGGCTTAGAGAGATTAAATAAAGTTATTCAATGTGACAGAGTTAGACTGTGGAACAACTGGTATTTAAGCTTGTCCTTTGGATCCTCAAACCAGTCCATTGTCCTCTATCACATTTCTTCCCTAACTTGTCCAGGTCCTGCCTTCTCTTTTCTTTACTTCAGTCCCAGTGGGAAATATGTAGAAGAGAATTTATCTCTCTAGCTCAGTCTCCTACAAGTTTTAATTTATATCTTCCTTTCCAGTCTTCCTAAACCTTTCCACATTGTCTGAATCATCAGGCCTTTTCTTATTTCTGGGTCTTTACTGTATTGTTTCCTTTGCTACAGTGATTTTTCTCTTCCTTCTCCCAACACAATCTGCTGCTCACTCTTCAAAGTCCAGTTCAAATGCCAGTTTCTTCAAAGAGCTCATGTATCATACCTTCTCTCACACCCCTAGTTGGGATCAGTACCTTAGTCTCACAGCAATTTTTGTCTACCTCTGTTTTCATTATCACATGCTGTTTTAAATTTGAATAGCCCTAATTCTTACTAATCCATGAGTCACACACACACACACACACACACACACACACACACACACCTTAAAATTTAGTCCTGCCTTTTGGTAGTTTGATGATGACCCATTTAGGTAAACATTAGGCTTTAATTCTCCTTTCCAGATCTGTCTCTCCCTCTATCTCTGAGAATCCCCAATATACAATAGCCTATTTATAGTCAGTAGTTGCCCTTATGGGATTTCATGAGTTAATCTAAGTAAAAAGAGAGGGCAGAAACACTAACGGAGCCATTTGGGAAGGGAGTTCCTAGCCAATCTAACCTCCTTCCCTCCCTTCCCTTTCCTTCCCTTCCATTCCTCCCTTCCGTCCCTTCCTTTCCTTCCTCTCTCCCTTCCTTTCATTCTCTTCCTTCCTTCTATAAATATTTATTAAGTATCAGTCATGTGTTTGGTGCTGGGATAGATACTGAGGTTATAGTGATGAGCAGAACCCAATACTTCTTCTGTTCCATGTGGAGTTATAGTCCATTGAAGAAGATAAACATTACAAATATAATACAGAAAATATACTCTCATAAACACTATGAAAAAAATCTAGGGGGCTATGTGAACGTAATTCAGGTGGACCTGAGCTAGTCTGCGGAGGTGGTGGATGGTGTTGGCAATCTGAAATGTACTTTCAGGGAATGGAGTTAAATCAATCTGAAAGGATTCCTGCGGTCAGCTGGCCACTAGACCCCTAAGGCAAGCGCTATCGTGGTTGTTCCTGGAAGGCCAGGGGTGAAGGGAACTCCTCTTCCACCAGGGAGAAGAGTGATAACAGTCTCACGAGACAGTGCTCAATTTTGCTCATGTGGTGGCATCTCAGAGAAGCCGAGTGATTGAATATAGAAAGGTGCACAGTTCCTATTATTACACATTCAGTCAGTAAAACAGTAGAGCACTGAAGGGTGATGATGAAATTCATAGATTTTTCTTTTTTTAATTGCATTCACTTGGAAATGCCCCATGTCTATATGAAGAAGTCTGCTCTTTTATTTCTACACACACACACACACACACACACACACACACACACACACACACAATTTTCTTTGTATTAAACCTCTCCCCTTCAGTTTGTAGCAAGACTAATTGTCTTTTGTTTCACGTATTCCTCGGATAGCAGAGAAGCAAGGAGAAATGGAGGTGGAGAGTTGAAGAGCTAGGGGAAGTGGCAGAAGAGGCAACCCCAACTCATCCTATGAATCAAATACTTAGCAGTAACTCTCAAAAGATTTTTTGGACTGTAGTCCTGTATAGGAACATCCCATGGGAGGCTCCATGCCCCTTTACTTTATATGTGGGCCTTGTGAATAATTTGTGATTTGGAGGGGCCCAATGGATAGAGTATCAGAGCAGACACTGGAGCAGAGATGACATCCCCAAGACAGTAAAAACCAACGTGCTCTTTACCTGCATGCTTTGGGGAGTCACGGAAATAATATTCAACTACATATTTATACGCAATGTGAAACCTTTATGGGGCATAGGCTGTTTACTAGATGTCCATTTCCTTTCTTGTCCCCTCCCTCCCTTCCCTCATTTCCTCCCTCCTTCTCTCCTTTCCTCTTTCTCTCTCCCTTCCTATTTTGGGGAACTTTAGGAATGAAACTGGAGAGCCTATATTGTATTTTATTTGGATTTGAAATGGTTGCAATACATCTAGATTTGTAAGGGGTTATATTGTCACTATTTCTATTCAGAGAGCAAAGTCAAAATTTCATAACTTGGCATTTAAATCTTCATACACCTGGTTCTTTGTAATCCTCCTAGCCTTATCTATTCTGACTCCTGTGCCCCGGGCAACCTGGTCTCCTCATTGTTGCTTGGAATAATCCTGCTCCCTTTGTTCTGACGTTTTACCAGAGCTGACCCCATCCCCCACTCACAAGGCTCCCTATTGTTAACCCAGCACTAGCCCAACCAATCCTAAAAGGCCCTACCCAAGTTCCACAGCTTCCGACCTGAATGACTTCTCTTTTCCCTGAACTCACAGTGCATTTAGCTTATTTGGAAATTAATCCCTCCTGGGTTTATGAAAAAGCTTGTTTTGTTTAATTGCATTATTGTGGAACACATATTATAAATTCATATTTCTACTTTATATTTTCCAATCCTTGTAAACTCCATAAGAGCCTAGCATCTTGTCTTTTACATTTTTGTCATTGAAGCTGTTTGAAACACTGCATTATCTGAGCAAATCCTATGTCTTTAATACATCACTTGTTTATTTATTGACGAGATAACTTTTATTACTTAAGCTACCAGATGAGGGATCAAGGAAGAGAGAAGGGATATCTATTGATAAGAGTATTTTTCAGGCACAGGGTTAAAAGTTTTATGATACAAACTTATTTAATCCTTCCCTAAACCTGGTAAATCAATTATTTTTAATATCTATTTTACAGATGAAGACATTTCACTTAGAAGTTTCGAGCTGTTTGCAGAGTGTGTGTCAACGTTTGGTTATCATTTCTCCCACAAAAATGTATTCATTGAAACACTCATGAAACAATTGTTCTCGAGTGCCTTCATGACTCAGGCAGTAGAGATACAATGGTGAGCAAAAGTCTACCAAGACCTTATTTTTATGATTCTTAGATGAGTAGAAAATACATGCAAACCAACAATGACCTAAATAAATGTAAAGCCACACCTGTATTAAATGCTGGGATAGAGAGATCCATGCTACTAAGAGAGTATAGAATGGGATGTTTGACTTGCTCAGGGAAGGAAAGAAAGATTTTCTTGTTGAAATAATATCTGGGCTGCATATGTTTGATAAGTAAGAGTTAACCAAGTGAAGAGGAAAGGAAGAGCATAACCAGAGAGAGACCGGGAAGTGGAAAGGCCTGTGGCGCAGAGGAACATGGCAAGTAAGAAAGACTGGAAGATTCCAGTGTGGTTGGTGTGTATGTGCGTGCATGCGAGAGAGCGAGAAAGAGGTGAGGTATTAAGCTAGAAATACTAGCCTTCTTGTTTGTTTCTGTCTTTTCCCTAAAAACAGTGAATCCAGTCAAGACTTCAACATGGATATGACATGAGTACTCTGGTTGCAATGTGGAGGGCAGACAGGAGAAAGGAGGGCATGAGTACGTGAGGGTAAACCACACAGGAGACTATTGTAATAGCCGGAGTGATAGACAAAATCCCTGGCCTAGTGACAGAATGGTGGTGGGAATGTGATGGAGAAAAGGGGATGGGTTAGAAAGCTGTTTAGGTGGTGCAACTGAAAGGACTTGTTGATGCATTGGATATGAGGGTGAGGAAGAGGAAGATGACACAGACTACTGTAGAATTTTTGCCAACTAAGCTTGCTGGATGGTAGGGCCTGTGAAAGATGATTAGATTTGAGGTGGACATTTATAACATTGGATTTGGATATATCGTAAGGTATCTTTTAGACACGTAAGTTGAGGTGCTAATTTGCATAAATGTGTATGAGTTTAAATGAGAGGTCTGTCTTGCAGATAGAAAATTATGAGAATCAATGGAGAGGTGATTATGAAAGCCACGTGCATGAATAAAGTGGCCTGGTGAGAATTTCTGAGGTGTGCTGGAGGCATGGTGGACACACAGAAATGATACCCTGTCCCTGGTTTAAAGGGACTCTTACTTCAGTGGTCTACACTTTGATTGGTGAGATTCCAAATCCACAGTTTTTCGGTGATGTCATCCTTTGAGAAAGCTAAGGCTAAAGTGAGTGGGAGTCAATGCTGTAATTCTTGACATTTAAGATTTTTTTTTTCAGCTTTGTTTTCTAAGACTTGTGGTTTCCTGCTACTGTTTTGGCACATTTGTTGTTGAGATTGAGAAATAGTTGTGTGTATCATGTTTGGCAATTATGCTCACTACCTTACAGTGTTTGTGTGAGCTTAGGAGGTGTAAACTTCTTGCTTTGCGAACAGGAAACAAGAGGCCCAGGCAGGATCAGGAGTATTTTGAGTGAGATCACCAGAGGCCCGGAAATAAAGATTAGAATCCACAACATCTCAACTCCCAAAGCACTTTCTGTGCTTCTGAAGCATGCTATCTTAACATGCTTGTGTTTTGATTTTCTTTTCCCCGCCAAGACTAGAAAGAATGACTGGAAAAGGAGGGCACTGCTGTCCGAGAGGGGCTCCTGACCTGTCCAGCATGCTCTCGACTACATCCTGATCATCAGGGTTATTATTAGTAGCAGAAACAACAGGGGCAACATCACATTTGCAAACAAAAAATAACGAAGGTGAAAATGATACATCACTTCCATTCCAATCACATGTATTTCATGGTTAATAGAAATAAACCACAATAGGATTAGTTTTACTGAAATTGAAAAGATAAATTTGAGAAAAAGTAGGTACTGACCTAAAGACCCTTCCAGGAATGAATGACTCTCCAAAATAATTCGAATTCATGGGAGATGTGAGTTTTTAAAGTTATTAATTCAAAGAAGTAAGATTTCCATTTGGTGAAAGATTCAAACAGTGCAGGAGGGTACACAGTGCGAAGGTCTTCATTACTGTTCCCCAAAGCCCAGTTTCCCTCCTTAAGGTAACAGTTGTTAACAGTATTTTTATTTATTTCTCCAGAGACATTCCATTTGTATCTATCTTTTATATAGTACAGAGAGTAGCTTGTGATGCCTAGTGCTTTGTGCCTTGTGTTTTTCACAAGGATATTAACTCATATCTGTACATATAGGTCTGCCTTGTTCTCGTTAATGACTGCAGAATATTCCATTGCAAGTATCTTATAACTTATTGAATTAGTCTCCTACCAATGGATATTTAGGTTGTGTCCAACCTTTGGTCATTAAAATAGTATTGAAAAGAATATTCTTGTACAATATTCTTGATATATATGTGAATATGTCTGTAGGAAAATTTTCTACATGTGTAATAGATGGGTCAAAGAGTATATATGTATTTACAATTTTGATAGGTATTAGAAATTTACCGTGAAAAAAAATATGAGAATGCTTGTGAACTCCACCCACTTGTCATATTATCAAACATTTTGTTATTTCACTAAAACGTGAAATGTTTTAAAAGATACTGAAGCTATCTAATTTGTCCCAAAGTCTTGCTTGCTCGGGAATCAAGAGGCTTCTAGATTCTGCTCTTATGGCTACTCAGAGCGATTTAAGAATTCTTGAGTGCTCTCTTTGGCAATTGGCCCAACCCTTCATGAAACAACCCTCCCTCCAAATGAAGGGAGAAAGAAGTTAATACTTATTGTGTTAAACTATGTTATTAAATTGTTTTCTCCATTCAGCTAGTTTATTGAGTCCACATTCTGTGCTCTGTTTTAGGTGGTTGAGATTCATCAGGAACCATGTAGAACTAGACTCTGATCTCTAGAAACTTATATGCTAGCAGGGGAATAAGAAAATTTAAGAAAAGATAAATACATGAATTAAAAGGTAGGAAAACAACAAAAAAAAAGATCAGTGTAATGCAGATTAGGAATGCAGAGGGCTGAGAAGTTCAGTGGATTAGGTAGGATGTTCAGCAAGGGCCTCACTGAGAAGGTGATGTGGGGCAAAGACTTAGGGTGTTAGGAAGTTAGCCCAGTGATATCTTGGGAAGAGCTTCCCAAGCAGAGTCTATAGGTGGAGCAAGGCCCTAGGGTGGGAGTGTGGCTGGGAACTTCTAGTAGCTGGAGTGAAGCAAGTGATGTAGGGAAGGCATTGTAAGTTATATATAGCCTTGTAGGTCATACATTGAAAGTGAAATGGGAGAAACATTGCAAGGCTATAAGCAAAGAAGGGACACAATCTGATCTGTTTTCAAAAATGTAATTCTGAATGCTGTGCTGAAAATAGACTGAAGTTAGAAAGGGAAGAAATCAGGGAGACCTGTTAGGAAACTGTGATAGTAACCCAGGAGAGAGATGATGGTGGTTCAGGAGGTAGCAGTGGAGGGAGTGACATTCTGGATATAGTTTGCTGACAGGATTTCCTGAGTGCCTGGGGTGTGGGCTGTCAAAGCAAAAGAGGAATTAGGGATGATTCTAATATTTTTGGCATGAATTATTATCAACCTGTGCAGTAAAGTTCATGGATAATCTGGCACAATTTTTGAAGGAGACTAGAAGTTCACTTTATTTATTTATTTATTTATTTATTTATTTATTTATTTATTTATTTATTTATTTATTTATTTAATTGGGGGTGACAATTGTTAGTGAAATTACATAGATTTCAGGTGTGCAATTTTGTATTACAACATCTATAAATCCCATTGTGTGTTCACCACCCAGAGTCAGTTCTCCTTCCATCACCATATATTTGATCCCCTTTACCCTCATCTCCCTCCCCCCACCCCCTCTTACCCTCCAGTAACCACTAAACTATTGTCTGTGTCTATGAGTTCTTGTTTCTCATTTGTTTGTCTTGTTCTTTTGTTGTTTTTGCTTTATATACCACATATCAGTGAAAACATAGGGTTCTCTGCTTTTTCTGTCTGACTTATTTCGCTTAGGATTATACTCTCAAGATCCATCCATGTTGTCACAAATGTTCCTGTATCATCTTTTCTTACCGCCGAATAGTATTCCATTGTGTATATATACCACAACTTCTTTATCCATTGTGTATATATACCACAACTTCTTTATCCGTTCGTCTATCGAAGGACATTTTGGTTGTTTCCATGTCATGGCCACCATAAACAAAGCTGCAATGAACATTGGAGCACACGTGTCTCTATGTATAAATGTTTTCAAATTTTTGGGGTAGATACCCAGTGTTGGAAGTCCTTGCCAGAGCCATCAGGCAAGAGAAAGAAATAAAAGGCATCCAAATTGGGAATGAAGAAGTTAAATTATCACTCTTTGTAGATGACATGATGCTATATATAGAAAACCCTAAAGACTCCACCAAAAAGCTGTTAGAAACAATCAATGAATACAGTAAAGTTGCTGGCTACAAAATCAACGTATAAAAGTCCATTGCATTCCTATATACTAACAATGATATCTCAGAAAAAGAAATACAAAAAACAATTCCCTTTGCAATTGCAGCAAAAAGAATAAAATACCTAGGAATAAACTTAACCAAGGATGTGAAGGATTTATATGCTGAAAACTATAAGACATTTTTGAAAGAAATTGAAGAAGACACAAAGAAATGGAAAGACATTCCGTGCTCATGGATTGGAAGAATCAACATAGTTAAAATGGCCATATTACCCAAAGCAACATACAGATTTAATGCAATCCCCATCAAAATCCCAATGGCATTTTTTAAAGAAATAGAACAAAAAATCATCAGATTTGTTTGGAAACACAAAAGACCCCGAATAGCCAAAGCAATCTTAAGAAAAAAGAACAATGCTGGAGATATCACCCTGCCTGACTTTAGCTTGTACTACAGGCCTACAATAATCAAAACAGCATGGTATTGGCAGAAAAACAGACACATGGACCAATGAAATAGAATTGAGAACCCAGAAATAAAACCACATAAATATGGACAGATAATTTTTGACAAAGAAGCTAAAAACATACAATGGAGGAAAGACAGCCTCTTCAATAAATGGTGCTAGGAGAATTGGATAGCTACATGCAGAAGAATGAAACTGGACTGCTATCTGTCACCATGTACCAAAATTAATTCAAAATGGATCAAAGACTTAAGCATAAGACCTGACACAATAAACTTCATAGAAAAAAACCATAGGAACTAAACTTATGGACCTTGGGTTCAAAGAGCATTTTATGAATTTGACTCCAAAGGCAAGGGCAGTAAAAGCTAAAATAAACGAATGGGACTATATGAAACTTAAAAGCTTCTGCCCAGCAAAAGAAACCATCGACAAAATAAAGAGGCAACCAACTGAATGGGAGAAGATTTTTGCACACAGTGCCTCCGATAAGGGGCTAATATCCAAAATATACAAGGAACTCATGAAGCTCAACAACAAAAAAACAGACAACTTAATTGAAGAATGGACAGAGGACCTGAAGAGACTTTTCTCCAAAGAGGATATACAAATGGCAAATAGACATATGAAAAAATGCTCAACATCACTAATCATCAGAGAAATGCAAATGAAAACCACAATGAGATATCACCTCACCCCAGTCAGAATGGCTTTCATCAACAAGACAAATACTAACAAGTGTTGGAGAGAAGTTCACTTTTAATCATGTTGAATTTGACATATCTATTAGATATGTAAGTGGTTTATCAAGTAGGATCATAGATATATAATTCTGGAGGAGAGAGAGAGATTCAGGTTGGAGGAAAAGCAAGAGAATTATATATAATATCTCATTTAATACTCAGTAACAGGCAATACTATATTCAGTTCATAAATGGCGAAGAAAACTGTGAGTAATTTGCTCTGAATTACCTGAATCCCAAGTTTGTTACCTGTGTACAGTGTTACCTGATATCTCTTCTTTTGCCACACAACTCTGTGTGACAGTATTTATCAAGCCCCGTTGTCCTAAAGAAGTGGAGACCTGTTGGTTACCCCTGGAGACACAGAGATGCTGGTGAAGACACTGACAGAGTGGATGCTATGGATACAAGGCCTCCCGGTCTGTGCACCCTACTGAGATGGTGGTCCTACAGGCAGAAGATGAAGTCTTGGGCACAGCCAATTTCCCTTGAGCTACACTATTTCTGATAATATCTAGTTTTACTCCTCCAAATGTGATATATTGGCCTCACTAATGTCAACCAGAGCCCGTAGTTTCCATTAGAGTTCATATGATATTGTACATTCTATGGGTTTTGATAAATTTATGATGACCTGTATCCACCATTATAAAGTCATAAAGAATACAGAGGGTGCCAAAAACATGTATACACATTTTAAGAAAGGAAAAAAAAACTGCATTAAAATTGTAATACTCAATATATACTGATAACAAAAGATGAATACAAGTTGTGTTTGATGTCTGCAGTTACAAGAGGCGCTCAAAGTGGTTACCATCAGCATAATTTTAATACGGTTGCTTTCTGTTCTTAGAATGTGTATACATTTTTTCTGGCACCCTCTCTAGTTTCATTGCCTGAAAAATCCTTTCTACTCTGCCTATTCATCCCTCCCTCCTCACTTACCCCTGGCAACCACTGATCTTTTTCTTGTCTCCATAGTTTTGGTTTTTCTTAAGTGTCATATAGTTGGAATTGTATAATATGTAGTCTTTTCACACTGGCTTCTTTTACTTAGTAATATGCACTTCAGTTTCCTCCATGTCTTTTCATGGCTTGACAGAGCATTTCTTTTTAGTGCTGAATAATAGTCTATCGTCTGCATGTACCACAGCTGCAGTGTAGTTATCCACTCACCTACTGAGGGACATCTTGGTTGCTTTCAAGTTTTGGCAATATGAATAAAAGTACTACAAACATTTGTGTGCAGGTTTTTGTGTGAACATAAGCTTCAACTCCTTTGGGTAAATACCAAGAAGCACCATTGCTGCATTGTATGGTAAGAGTAGGGATAGTTTTATAAGAAACCTCCAAACTGTTTTCCAGAGTGGCTGTACCATTTTGCATTTCCACCAGCAGAGCAATGAGAGTTCCTGTTGTTCCACATTTTCATCAGCCTTTGGTATTGTTTGTGTTCTGGATTTTTGTCATCTAATAGATGTATAGCAATGTGTCCTTATTGATTTAGCTTGCATTTCCCTGATAACTATGGTGTGGTACTTCTTTTCATATGCTGATTTGCCACCTTCTTTGGTGAGGTATCTATTGTGGCCTTTCGCCCAGTTTTCAATCCACTGGTTAATTTTGTGCTGTTGAGTTTTAAGAGTTATTTGTATGTTTTGGATGACAGTCCTTTATTAGATGTCTTTTCCAATCTGTGGCTTATCTTTTCATTTCCTTGACAGTGTCTTCCCGAGAAAAGAAATTTTAAATTTTAAATGAAATCTATCTGACCAATTCTTTGTTTCAAGTATTATGCCTTTGGTGTTGTATTTAAAGAGTCATCTCCAAACCCAAGGTCATCTAGATTTTGTCCTGTGTTATCTTCTAGGAGTTTTATAGTTCTGTGTTTTACATCTAGGTCTATGATCCATTTTGCATTGATTTTTGTGAAGGTTATAAGGTCTGTGTCTAGATTTTTTTTTTTTTGGTATGGTAAAATGTCTAGTTGTTCCAGCACCATTTGTTGAAAAGACGGTCTTTTCTCCATTGTGTTGCCTTTGCTCCTTTATCAAACATCATCTAACTATATTTATATGGATCTATTTCTGGGCTTTCTATTCTGTTCCATTGATCTATTCTTTCACCAATACCTCACCATGCTGAGCACTAGCTTTATAGTAAATCTTAAAGTTGGGTAATGTTCTTTCTTAATATCATCATGGTTATTCTTGGTTTTTTGCTACCCTGTATAAACTTTGGAGTCAGTTTGTAGATATCCACAAAATAACTTGCTGGAGTTTTGATTGGGATTGTATTGAATCTATTGATTAAGTTGGGAAGAACTGACATGGTAAAAATATCAAGTTTCCCAATCTATGAACATGGGATATCTCTTCCTGTATTTTATACATCTTTGATTTAGTTCAGAGTTTTGATCAGAGATTTGATCAGAGTTTTGTAGTTTTACTCCTATAGATATCGTACATATTTTATTAGATTTATACCTAAGTATGTGTATTTTTTTGTGCGAATGTAAATGGTATTGTGTTTTTCAATTCAAATTCCACTTGTTTTGTGTATCCTACAATCATTCTGTAATTACTTATTAGTTCCAGGAATTTTTTTGTTGATTCTTTCAGATTTTCTACAAAGATGATCATGATTATCTGTGAATAAAGACACTTATATTTATTCCTTTCCAATCTATAACTTTTTATTATATTTTCTTGTTTTATTGCTTTATCTAGGACTTCCAGTACAATGTTGAAAAGCAATGGTGAGAGGGAACAAACATCTTCCTTTGTTCTTCATCTTACTGGGAAAGCTTTGAGTTTCTCATCATGATGTCAGCTGTAGACTTTTTTGGCGGATATTCTTTATCAAGTTCAGGAAGTTTCCCTCTATTTCTAGTTTATTGAGAATTTTTATCACAAGTGTTCGATTTTGTCCAGTGATTTTTCTGCATCTATTTCTATGGTCATGTGCTTTTCTTCTTTATCTTATTGATGTGATGGAATACATTAATTGCTATTTTGAATGTTGAACCAGCCTTGCATTCTTGGGATAAATGTTTCTCACTCTTTGCATCCATCAGCAAGTGTAGGTCCACCTCCAGTACATGCCTTGAATCCCAACTATACTGCTCCCTCAGTGCTTTTCAGAATCTAATCCACCATCATATCTCTTCTAGACTGTGGTAACTTCATAGTCACTTTCCCAGTCTACTTTTGCTATGCCCCCATATCCATTATCCAGAGAGTGAAGGCAATCCTTTAAACATGTACATCAAATGATATCATTACTCTGCTTAAATGCTTCAAAGGCTTACCACTCCCAGAATGGTAAAATTCAAATAATTTTTCAAATAATTTTTGCTCACAGCATAGATGATATAGCTCTTGTCAACTTCCATGACCTTTCCCACCACTTTTGAACTCAAATTTAAATCTTTTTTTTTTTTTTTAAGTAAAATGGGCTCTTTGCTGTTGCAAAAATTCTCTGTTCATGTTTTTATCTGTATTACTGTGTTTTCCTCTTGTAGTCATCTATTCAATCTTGGCTGCCATAATCAGACAGACAGAAAATGTGAGGACACATTTTTCTTGCATTTGTAATAGAAACATTAGCAGTAGACAGTAACTGCTCCAGGTCTGTCGAATAGTTGCATCACTTTTTTAAAAAAATAAATTTTGTTATATTTAGTGGGGTGACCTTGCTTAATAAAATTATATAGGTTTCAAGTGTATCATTCTATAATATATCATAAAACTGAATGCATCCATTTTTTTCACCATGGTCCACTTACATAGTGTTTTTTTGTTCTCTGAACTTGTCAAATTCATCCTTAATTTAAGTCTCCACACATGAAATATTTTGTCACCTGATATTTGCATAGCTGGCCTTTACTTAACATTCTGGTTTAAGTGTTACTTCCTTAAGGAGACTTTTCTGGTCATATCATTAAAATAATTATGTGCTCATGTCCCCATTGCTCTTGCACTATTTCTTTATCCTACTTTCATTCATACATTTCTTTTACAAATATTTATTGAATGCCCATATGTGCCACATACTACTCTGGGCAATAGAGTTGTAGAATAGGAGAATTCTGCATCCCTGTCTCAAGAAACTTACATTCTAGTTAATGAGGTAGACAATGAACAGATACATTCTAAATACATAGTCTGTCAGGTGGGGATAAGTGTTGCGGAGAAAAATAATACCGGGATTGAAGTGAGAGACTGCAATTTTAATTTGTGTGGTTAGGGAAGGCTTCACTGAGCAAAAATCTGAAGCACCTGCTCTTTGCAGAACAACAAGCAGAGAAAACCTCAAGTGCAAAGGCCCTGAGGCAGCAGCGTGCCTTAGGAGTGAGAGCAACAGTAGGAGAACTGTGTGGTTGGAGTGGAGTGATAATGGGCAAGAGTCATAGAAAATAAATTCAACCAGGCAAAGGAGGTAGGAGTGGGTGAGCTCCTGTAGATTAGCTTTTCTCAAAATACGATGACATAGTTTTGGAAGATTTGGAGAGAAATGATCTAAGTTTTTTTTATCATTAATATTTTTTATTCAGTAACAGTTGACATCAATATTATTTCATAATTCAGGTGTACAATATATTGGATAGACATTTATATATTTAATGTAGTGATTTTCCTATTAATCTAGTATTAGTCTATGGCACTATACATAGTTGTTGCAACATTATTGACTATATTCTCTATGCTGTACTTTACATCCCTGTGACTATGTAACTACCAATTTGTGTTTCTTAATCCCTTCACTTTTTTCACCCAGCTTCTCAACCTCCCTCCACTCTGGCAGCCGTCAGTTTGTTTTCTGTATCTGTAAGTCTGTTTCTGTTTTGTTTATTCATTTATTTTGTTCTTTATATTCCACATATAAGTGAAATCATATGACATTTGTCTTTCTCAGTCTGACTTATTTAAGTTAGCATAATACACTCTAGGTCCATCCACGTTGTTGCAAATAGTAAGATTTATTTTTTATGGCAGAGTAATCATTGTATAAATGTATCACAATTTCTTCATCCAATCATCTATTGCTGGGCACCTGGGTGTTTCCATATCTTGACTATTGTAAATAATGATGCAATGAACATAGGGGTGCATATATTTTTCAATTGGTGTTTTGGATTTCTTCGGATAAACACCCAGAGATGGAATCGCTGGGTCATAAAGTAATTCTACTTTTAATTTTTTGAGGGACTTCCAAACCATCTTCCATAGTGCCTACACTGATTTGCAATCCCACCAACAGTGTATGAAGGTTCCTTCTTCTCCGCATCCTTTCCAACACTTTTTTTTTTTTTTTTTTGATTTACTGATGATAGCCTTTCTGACAAGTGTAAGGTGATATCTCATTGTGGTTTTAATTGGAATTTCTCTGGTGATTAATGACGTTGAGCATCTATAGGTCATCTGCATGTCCTCTTTGGAGAAATGTCTACTCAGGTCCTCTGCCTATTTTTTAATAGTTTTTTTTTTTTTTTTTTTGCATTGAGTTGTATGAGTTCTTTATAACTTTTGGATATTAACCCCTTATCAGTGTATCATTGGTGAATATTTTCTACCAATAGTAGGCTGTCTTTTCGTTTTGTTGGTGGTTTCCTTTGCTGTGTATAGTTTGATGTAATCTCATTTGTTTATTTTTTCTTTTGTTTCTCTTGCCTGAGGAGATATATCAGAAAAAAGACTAGTAAGAGCACTGTCAGGGAGTTCACTGCCTATATTTTCTTCTAGGAGTTTTGTGGTTTCGGGTCTTACATTTAAGTCTTTAGTCCATTTTGAATTTATTCTTGTATATGGTATAAGAAGGTGGTCCAATTTCATCGTATTGCATGTATCTGTCTGGTTTTCCCAGTACCATTTATTGAATAGACCATTTTTACCCCACTGTATAGTATATTCTTGCCTCTTTTGTCATAGGTTAATTGATCATTTAGGCATGGGTTTATTTCTGTTCCATTGATCTGTCTTTTTTATGCTAATACCATGATGTTTTGATTATTATGGTCTGGTAGTGTAGTTTGATATCAGGGAGAATAATATCTCTAACTTTATTCTTCTTTTTCAAGATTGCCATGGCTATTTGAGGTCTTTTGTGGTTTCATATAAATATTAGGTTTGTTTGTTTCAGTTCTGTGAAAAAATGCCATTGGTATTTTGATAGGGATTGCATTACAGATTGCTTTGAGTAAAGACAGTTTGACTTAGTTTTAAAAGCATCACTCTGCTTGCTGGGGTGAGAATAGAGTGTAATAGAGAAAGATCTGATGAAAGAAGACTAATTAGGGAGCTACTGAAATACTCCAAATGAGAGATGCTGGTGACTTGTACAGGATGAGGGCAGCGGAGGTGATGTGAAGTAGTCATTTGATGGGGAATTTGAATGTAAGATGTGAGGGAAGAGATGAGTCAGGAAAAACGCTAAGCCTTTGGATGGATGGATTGCCCCTATTGAATTGTGGAGGACTGGAGGTGGAACAAGTGTAGGGGCAGGGTGCGAAGATCTGGAGTGTGATTTTGCACACATTATGGTTAAAACTGATGTTACATAGGCCGCTGGATGTATAAATGAGTTCAGCATGGATGTGTGTGTGTGTGTGTGTGTGTGTGTGTGTGAGAGAGAGAGAGAGAGAGAGAGAGAGAGAGAGAGAGAGAGAGAGAGAATGCGTATATTTGAATGTGCATACAGTTTTAAAATTGTGTTAGAATAATTTAAGAAATGTATTTTAAAATACATTTGAGTCATGTTTTTGTAGAATTTGTGAGGTAGAATCACAGAACCTGCATGTAGCTCAGGTTTGAAACTCAGAATACTGTTAATGTAAAAAGTACTACTTGATACAACCGTCACAAACAATTTTTTGGTTTGTGGTATGACAAGAAGAAACACTGTAGGATTTACCAATCTCTACTCGACAAGAGCTTATTTCAATGACATTTCTATTCTCTGATGTTGGATCTATTTCTCAGAAAAGTACCTCGATTTCTCTTACATTGTTGATTACACTGATGTGAACCATTGACTGCTGACAGGTGCTCTGGATGGAACATGTACAGAGGGACAGATCTCTCCTTTTTAGGGTCATATTGGCACAACCCAATGAAGGGATTTTGTGTGATGTACAAGTTGTCATGATGTACTTTTTAAAAATAGTGTCACTGACACACATCCACTAAAATAAGTTACCCTTCCTATCTTGAATGACTGTCATTTTGGAAACAGCAACTTCACATGCCAGTGATGATATGAGCAGCAGGGTTGGGTTGGGTTGAGAAAGTGGGATCTCAGCAAGAAGACAGCAGTGCGATAGGCCTTCTAACAGTTTTTGGCAGTGCAGTGCAGAAGCAATGAGCATCAACTTAGATTTGTACCAGCTGAAAGCTCTGTCACTTTATAGATGGGCAATACTTCTCCAAACTCAAGTATTAAAAAATAAGATATAATAGGAAATAATATAGGTCTCTGTAACAAATGAGCTAATTTCACAAGATATTTAGAATAGCCCTTTGCACATAACCAGCTCTCGATGAATGACAGCTGTTATTATCAATAACTCTTTCATTGAAATCTGAAGAGTTTGGTGTTTTGCAATATCTGACAAAGGTAATGGAGAGATTCAATGATCTCTCTCATAGTTTCGCATCCAAGTCTTTTATTATTTAGTCATTTAAACAGCACATTTCCTCTAGAAATTAGTTTCAGAGTGTGACTTTATAAGCTGTGGGCTGGACTCGGCAGATTTGGGGAAGGGTTCTTATGAAAGTGAGCCCAAGTCTCAGTGCATGCCGGGACACGCCATTGAGCAGAGTTGGTGTGAGATTGTCTTCTCTGAAGTGGTGAGTGGGACTGCCACCCCCGCCTCAGATTTAGCTGAGACAAACAGCCCTAGTCAAAGCGAGCCTCCAGATAACTAATCTTGTAGTTGAAACTCTTCCACTGCACACTTGAAGTTTTCACACATACATTTCGTCTTTCTTGGCTGTTATTTGGACTTATTAAGCATTTCTGCAACACTTTTCCCCTTAAGTTGGCTGCTTTTCAATAGCTGTTCCTCACATCACCCTATGTGAAAGGTGAATACAACAATCTATATTTCATAGACAAGGAAATTGAGGTTCAAGTAAGCCTAGTGTGGTTTGGCCAAAGACACCAGCAAATTAAATCCTGGAACTTGTAACTGAACCAAGAGTGCCTCACTCTTGAATCATGGTTGACTTTATCAAGGAGAATGTTCTCCATAGATGACTCAACACGTTCAAATAAAACACAAAAGTGATGTCCCCTTCTCTCCCTAGGAACAAAAAATACTTCATGATTTCCCATGGAAATTTTGGTTAGCTTACTTATCTTGTTTTTGCAAATGTCCTATAAACATTGTAGCCAGAGTGATCATTCTCAAGTCGCATCTGATCAAGTCACTTTTCTATGAAATGCCCATTCCCGTTCTCCATTGCCCCGGGATAAAATCCAGTGTCCTTATGACATATGTGGCCTTCTCTGGGCTCCTCTACATGCCTGCTGCCAGCCTTGTCCTTCATCCTTCCTTCCTTCTTCTTTATAGTCCCAGTGGAGACTTTCAGTTCTCTTAATGTTATCCCATGAGTATTTGTACTCCAGTTTTATGGTTCACTAAGAATATTTGTACATAAAATAGAGAAGAGAACTCTCATCTATCCCACTTTCTCTCCTGTAGTTACATGTCGTATTTTCCAAGAAGTCTCCCTACATTTCTCAAGGCTGGGTTAGTTGGCCCTTCTGTATATTCCTATAGTACATGGTGTTATACCACTTATATTACTAAAATGATATCTTAAATCAGTCTTTCCCATGAGACTGCAGTCTCCTCGAGGGTAGTAATTTATCTGCTTTGTGGTACATCCCCTGTTCCTGCAGAGCCTGCAAACACTAGGGACAATAAATATGTTCGAATTGTATGAATGCACAATATACCTTCTGATTTGACATTATCTGTTTCAAAAAAATACAGCATTATTATCCTTTGTGTCAGACTCTGATAGATACTAGAGGTACAGTATGTTCTAGTTTGAAGCTTTAACAGTACGACAGCTGGAAACTGCCAGGGAGCAGGTGAGGTGAGCTATGAAGCTTACAAGTATCGATGTTTGGGCTTAAGATATGCTCATCCTGGTCTCTTGAACTTTTATAGGTATAACCAGGGTGACCATATTGTTATCTAAGCTAGTACAACTTTGTGAGTAGAAGTGGACATTGTTGATAATTATACTTAGACAGTAGGTACAGACCAGGACTGTCTCAGGCAAAGCGAGTGTGTGGTCACTCTAGGTATATGGATTTCCCTCATGTGCTGTTAGTCCTGAGCTAAATATCCAGTTTAACTGATCCATCTAATGGGCTCAGAGCTTCTTGTGGGTGAGAAATTGCACATTTGTACTAACTGAAACAGCTAAGGGACATGTAGCAGTCACTTTGCAACATATGGCTTGACAATTCTTTTCCTGAAGTAGCTCTAAACATAGTAGTAGTTATATCTCAGTGACAGTAGCAGGTGAGAGAGGCAGTTAAGCAGCAGCTCCATCGCTCAGTAAAAGTTTTGGCACCTGGATTTGGACATGAAGAATGCTAACTGGGGAGCTGAAAGATTTCCAGATCGACCGAATCGCTCAAAGCTGCCAAGTTGGCCTTAGAACTTTGCTTTGTGAGTGAGATATGGATGACAGCTGAGACCCCTCCTTAGCTGGAAAATGCAATGTAAGCATATGTTTAAAAAAGTAATCATTAAAATATTACGATTTCAGAGCCCTTCAGTGCTCCTGAATCCACGGCTCTGCCAAACACTTAACTGTGCAAATGGTGATTATCTTTCGAGAGCGGGATAGTCGTTTCTCAATTGCTGCCATGTAGGTCTCAGAGCTGGCAAGCATTTAGGAGGTGAAAGAGGAGTACGCATAAGTAATAAAGGTGAAAATTCCTAACACCTAGAAGGTGTTGAAATTCTGGTTAGCTTACTTATCTTGTTTTTGCAAATGTCCTATATCAAACGGAAGATGGTATGTTCCCATTACTAAATTTCTCTTTCCTTTCCTCATATGATTTCTCCAAATTTATGTCCATCATCTATGCCTGGAGAATGTCTTATGTTGGAGCAAAAGGAATTGCGGTTTAAAAGGTTAATAATAATTGCAAAAATTTCACACCAACCTAATAAGTTTGTAACCAACAAGTTCATTGGCAGAATACAATATTAATTGCCTTACAGGAAAACTGTAACCACCTTGTGTTGGAATTAGGGAGCCTTTTGTATAAAAAAAGATTAGGAAATGGATCACGTTTTTAAATATACCATATTAAAAACAAACATACATGGAGAGAGCAAAGCAAACAAGCAAAAAAAATCAAACCCAAAACAACACAACCCCCCCCGCCAAAAAAAAAAACAAAACACTCCATGAAGCTGGTTGAAATCAATCAAATCCTGGAATTTCAGCGTCATAACCTATTTTATCCTTTTTCTAGTTTTATATTAGTGTCTTTCTAGGAAGTCCTGAGTTGATACAAGGTCCATTTGTAAATGGTATTCTTAATTCCCTAGTTCAAACTTTTAGATCAGCAGTATAATGATGCGTTTGGACTGGATTCCTCTAGGAGAAATAATAACAGACAACAAAACAAAATGCATGAAATGAAAGTTACTATACAAGTCAATGGCACCAGCTATATGCCATGTACATTTTGGGAAAAATTATGCACTGTGTGCCAAAAAAAAGCAACTCACTGCTTGGTGTAAAGAACTATAATTGACAGGATACATATGAGTATAATATAATCAGGAAGCAAATTGGGGCTTATACTCTCTGTGACTTTCCTTGGCCAAACCACAGCAGGTCTTTCATATGTCCAGAAGGACTGAGGGGTTTAGAACAGCAACTGAAAACATAAAAGTCACCCCTCCAATGACATGGAGGAAAACAGCACTGGTTATGAGTGTGTTTCTAGAATTAAACAGCCTGGGTTCAGATCATTTATTAGTTGTGGGGCCTTGGGCAATGCACTTAACCTCTTAGCTTCAGTTTTCCTGTCTTTAAAATAGGAATAGTAAAAGTCAGTACCACATATGGTTTTGGTGAGGATTAAATGAGATGTATGTATAAACATAAAAACTAAGTATTTGGCAAATAGTAAGCTCAACAAATATTAATTATCCCAGTTATTTGACATTGTAGCTATAATTTTTATCTCAGGCTGTGCTTGAGTATTGAGTACTGTGCTTGAGTTAACACCCATGAATAGCTGTACTTCAGTTTAATGGTTCACAAAGAACATTCAGGCATACAACATAGCATTGCTCCTAGGTCAGGGAGCTCCTGAAACAAGGTACATCCAGAGAGCCCCACTTTCCCAAAGTGCTTTGGTGAGACCCAGTTCTCTTTCCATATTAGGCCTGCCACAGCTAGCTCAGGGGAGCAAATGGAATTGTAGCACCAGCCTGGGGCAAGAGTCTACAGATGATTATATTTCTCAGGAATGCCTTGAAATCTTGTATATACTCTGTTGCTATGTTATTGTGTTTTTAAATTTTTTTATTTTTTTTTTGTATTTTCGCTCTAACACAAAAATCAATAAAGAAGCTGGGTTAAATGTCACAAGATGTAGGTATTGAGTTTCCTTGAGAAACCATATATTTAGATGGTGATTTGGCACTAGGATCTCTCACCAGACGCTAAGAACATCTCGTCCTCTCTTTCAGTCTCATTCCTTCTTTTCTCCTTCCAATAACTTTAACCACAAGACTACTCATCACGTTATACTTGTGTTGCTTCTCCCCTATTTTGCTTTTCTAGCCCTTCCAACATGTTTGTAGCCAATTTCTTGTAAGATATTCCTTATCTTTGAAATACAACATGATATGCTAAAGTAAGAAGTAAGGAGATTTGGATAGTTTTGAATTTCCTAGTATTTTGTGGTCATTTTGGTCGTATTATTAATCTTCCTGAGTCCTAATTGTATTAAGATGGAGGAATAAGAAGCTCAACTTACCTGTTTCACAAGATTGTTGTGAGGACAAAACAAAATATTAGGTGTACAAATGCTTTTCAAATGCTCTTATTATTTTTAAGTGTACTGTTTATCATTAAATGCATTTATATAACATTTCATCTTGTTGCAAAAATAAAAAATATTTAAGACAAATTGAAGTTATATTTTCCTTGTGAAATATGCCCAAACTGACCCAGTTCTCCTTCTTTTATTTTTTTAAAGACTTTATATTTTAGAACAGTTCTAGTTTCATAAAAGAAAATTAGCAGAAGGGACAAACTTCTATTTTTAATATCAAAAGCTAAAATATGACAAATGTTTTTTCTGACATGTCGATCTTTTAAAAAAAGAATGTTTTTTGTTAGCCAAAGCTTTTATTGGATTTTTTTTTTTTTTTTTTTTTTTTTTTTGTCTGTTTGCTTTGTGTAAGTGGAAAAGTCAATCCTGGCATAGAGGCCTCTTACACTTTCCTCTCAGCAATCTAGGTCCACTGTAAAAGTGTGCTTAAGTATTATTTGCATAGCTGCTGCCTTGGCCTATTTTTAACCTGTACAACATTTTTGATGACCATGAGAAAATTATATTTATCATATGTTAGTGAGGTGCTGGTATAGACATTGTTCAAGAAATATCAATCTGTTCACTTGAAAGTAGGGGTCATATTGAAGGCTATTTGTCACTAGAACAAATAATTAGTAAGTGACGGGAGTACTTTTTTTTTCTTTCTCCTAAATAGGGGATTCTTCAGTAACATCCTGATATAAAGAGCAATGAGATAGCGAGTGATTTAAAGAGCCAAGAATAGTCACAATAACACTCTTTACGATGAGGCTGTACTGCTTGCTTTATATTTGTTAACTCATTTAAACACCGTTGAAACCATATCAGGTAGATCTTATAAGCCCCGTTTTATTGATAAGGAAACCATGCAGAGAGATTAAATGATTTCTCAACAAGAGTGAAGCATCCTGGTTGAACAACTAGGATTTCTCCTCATATTTGCTTTTAGCCAGTCCTGAGAAAATCAAGTACATAGCCTCTTCTTTTACTCATAGTACAATGAAATTAGTTTAGTATTACACACACAAATGGCATATGCATTCTGTCATGAATAGAGAATTCCTAGGCAAATGCTCCTCCTCATCAATAATAATAAATAATAATACTAATAACATTAGAAGAAATCCTAGTTGTCTTGTGCTAAATATTTCCTTCATCTGATTACATTTAAGCTTTGCAATAATCTATGAGATAGGAACATTAACCTTACTTTACAGATGAGAATCTTGAGAGTCAGGTGAATTGCTTGCCCAATTCAGATAAACATGTCTCTCTGAGTCCTTAGACTGTGGCCTTCTCTCTGTATCATAGTGAAGTTAACTCACCTCTTCCTGGAAATTTAAGTCATCAGTGCCCTGGGCAATATGTATGTCCTGCAGCATCGTTTTATCTCTAACTTTTCTAGGATGGGGGTACTGTGGGAAGTTGAAAACTCATGGCTGGAATGACGATCTTGTCTCTTGGCCATGTTTGAGACCTTTTCCAAAGACTGTCAGGTCCGTGACTTTGGGATCTTTTCCTTCTAAAATATTGTCCCTCACTTCTGATTCATATCACAGAAACAGAGAATTTTTAAATAAACAAGCAGAAAGGACGTTGGAATGACTGCATGCCTGGGTTTCTGATTGCTCGCACAGATGACATCCCAGCTCTGTCTCACCACATTATTTTTTGAATCTTTTTTCCTAACCCAAGTATCTCTGGTAACCAAATTTTAGTAACTTCCCCAAGGCAACCTGAGGTTAGGAAACCAAGTGGACAGTTCCAAATTCTTAGTGGGCCGTTTTAAGGCATGCAACCACAGAGCTAAGGTCAGACCTCGTTAGAATGGGGGTAGGGAGAGAGGATAAATGGAGAGAGGTTCATGTCTTTCCATTGTACTGGAATTTAACTGGAATGAGTGAAGGCAATTTTATTTTAAAATCTTTCCCCCTGTCACCTCATTAACACCTCCAATGAAAGGCAGCTGTGAGACTGTTAACTCTTTGCTTGCACATTCTTGAAAGTGCTGTTGGCTGGGATCTCTTGTCCCTGTGAGAAGATACCCTGCTGTCACCAATCTGGGTATCTGCAGAATTGAAATGAGGGTTTTTCCAAGTCTCATATTTATACCCCAATAGTGTGCCATTCCATAGAGTGAGACATGCATTTCTGCCAGGTTTTGCATATTTTGAGCTACTATTCCATAAGCTGCAGTATGTTGGATTTTTTGGAACTTGGCTGCCTCAAATTCTTTTTGGAAATAAAATGAGAGCGTGTGTGAACATTCATTAAGTTATTAACTCATTCGTTGACTCACACTTTTAATAAATCACATTGGATGAATGCCTGTTATATGCCAGGCGATATGTCAACATCAGAAGAATAAGACATTGTCCCTTCCCTCAAAGTGTTTCCTATTTAATGTGGATTTGAATCATGATTTCAGTATAATGTGATAAAACGATAAAAAAGTTACCATGGGAGTGAAAAAGGAGAGGCAGTAAAACAGAGCAGACTAAGGGAGGTCAGGGAAGACAGAAGAGAAGGTCCTTGAGCTATTTTGGAGAATAAGCTTGAGTTAACTATGTGGATATAAGCTGAAATGGGAAAGCAACGTGCCAATTCAGGAAAGTGTAATTTTGGCATGCACTTAGAGACTGTCTTGGAGTGTAGTGTAGTGGACATTGGCGTACAGGTTGCTATGGGATATAACCCAGACTCCCCTTCGGGACTGAAACCCACATTCTCCCAGCCGCTGGGAGTGTTGATGGCTATACGATCTTAGCGGAACCCCTTTTTGGAATTGTCCTCAACCAAAAGGAGCTGTCTTGTCCATGTTCATGCCCCTTCCCCCGTGACTGTATGCATCAAGACACAGAGGTATAAAGGCCAGCTCCCTTTATGACAAGGTAGGCAATTCTGAACATCCATCTGCTTTCAAGAGCTCTCAGCACGATCTTCTGAAGTCTCTGCTGCCACTGGACCACAGTCCAACTTCTCCCTCTGCCTAATCTTGCTCACCACACCTGTCAGAGCTGGTGTTCCATGGCACATGATATAAGAAGGGATCAAAAAACTCAGAGAAGTGAGTATGCTCAAGCGAAAGTCCTGCACAAGGCTGGAAGACCTGTCAGCTGAACATGTTCTTCAGGAGAGTCTGGTGGACACCTCATTTACTTAAGTGATCAGAAATATGCTGCTGGGACAGGCTTTGGCATGACTGAGAAACTCAGTGATGGCCGATGGTAGAGGGTGCTCTTAGAAAGCTGGATTTACCGATAGCACTAAAGATGATAGAAGTCCAAGTAACAGAGCCTAGGTGGTGACACTTGAATAAGCGATGATATTTCTATAATGAGTGGTAAGATGAGAATGTCAGCTCGGTGGGGAAGTTATGGAGATAGTTAATAGAATACAGTGGCCCTACGCGCAAAATAGATGGAGGGCCAACCAATGTATTGATCAATCTATGCAATCAGAAGAAATAAAGAAGGGATGGTTATAAGGGTGAGTGCAGCCAACTCCCTTGCCCTGTCTCCAGATCTGACATAGATTTTGGACCTGGAGCCCTGAAAGAAATGCCAGGTATACAACAGAAGCTGCAAGAGAAGGAAATAAAGATCAATCTTCGTTCATGTATGGGTCAGCTCAAAATGGGAATGCAAGTGAAAAATGGACTGTGGCTGCAGTACAGTCCCATTCAGGGAGGACCTCACTGGGGCCATAGTGAGAAGAAACCGATGAGCAGAGTGCCTAATGGTGTACTTGCTCGTCTGTTTTGTGTGGCGATAGAAGTGGCCTAAGATAATAAATATATACAACATTATGGGTAGTGGTGAATGGGTTGGTTGGTTGATCAGGGCCCAGAAAAAAACAACCCTATTAGATATGGTACAAAATGTTTGTATATAGAGGCATGTGTATGGCTATGAAATGGAGTACAAAGAGTAACTTTCCTGTATCACATATTCAAGCCTCCAGAAAGGAGCCACCTGTGAAGAAGCAGTAAAGAACTAAACAGACAAAAGGGCATCAGCCAGCTCTCTCATCAGCACAACGGTTACATGATGGAGTAATAATACTGACATAGGAGAGGCTCTTCGTGGACTCTCACTTGCCGAGGCTGACCCAGCTCCTGCTGGCTAATATCCAGTGTGTCAGCAACAGAGACCAATGCTCTGCTGCTGACATAGCACCATCCTTTGAGGAGATGGTGGCATGTTGATTACATCGGAACCCTACTATCCTGGAAGCGACACCATTTATCTTGACTAGAAAAGTCACATATTCAGATGTGAGTTTGACTAAGTCATCACTATGGTGTTTGGTGCACTAACAAAGAATTCTATATAATACCATGTCAGACCAAGGGACACTTTTCTGCAAGGAAGTCATGTGCTGGGATGTGGCCATGGGATCCACTGGTTCTATCACTTACCATATCAGAAGCTGCCAACCCGACAGACATACAGATTAGCCTAGTACAAATGAAGCCCTAGTTCAGAGATGATATCTAGTAAGAATACAGCACCATCTCCTAGGATGTACTGTCTACTCTATACCAGTGATGATGAAATGTTGTTTTATTTACAACAGGAAGAACAGATAGGTCAAGGGATATATGAGTGGAAATGGAAGTGGATTCTCTGATTGTCACTCCCAGTGACCCACTTGGGAAATTTGCACATTGCCTCTGCACCACACTGGGATCTCTGTGTTTAGAATTCCTGGTTTTCAAGAGGGAAAAATTCCAGCAAAGGACACAGTAAAAGTCTCGTTAAACTTTAGCCTATAGTTCTCATCTAGGGCTTTTTGTGCCAAGTGACAGGCATAAAAGAGAGTCACCATACTGCCCGGAATAATAGACTGTAGTCATCGGGTGGAGGTAGGGATGTAAGGAATGCAGAAAACTGTACTGTTTGTACCCAAGTGATCCATGGAGTATCTTTTTGTTCTCCCTTGCCCAAGGGACAAGTGCTGTAGCGAAAGTCTCAGAAGAGCCTGGACACCAGGGACTCAGACATTTTAGGGATGAAGTTCTGAGTCACCTTCGTCTGTGAACTATCTAGACCAGCAGAAGTGTTAGCTAAAAATGAGGGGAATTTAGAAAACACGATAGAGGAAGTTATAGTGAGACTCAGTTCTAATGTGGAGACCAGCTGCCTTGGTTGTGGCTGAAGTTTGTTTACCTCTTCTTTTAAGTTTCCTTAATAGGAGAGACCAACCAGAATCCAGGATTTGCTGTTCCAATAACTTATTATATGAACCAAGTGGGTCTGAGGGATGTCAGCGGTGGGCTGAAGTGGACGCATTACTCAGATTCACCTACGGGGCTGACCTGCACTTTCCTGCTGGGCATGGTGGCTGCAGGCTCTCCACTGAAACCCTAGTTCGGTATTTTCCTTCACTGAAGACAGCATCCTTACTCATAGTCCCCTTTCTTTCCCAGGGGCAACCTGTATATAATGATTGGTCAATATGGAGATATAAGGGTCTAGTCTTCTGCCTCAATAAGTAAGGGTAGTTCTGATTCAGAGCTTCCTCAAGAATAATCTGTGGCTCTGTTACCACTGTGTGTGGTTCAAATTCTTCCTTTGCCAAATCCTGCTGCCCTTCTCCACCGTGTTGGACAAGGAAAGCCTTGTCCAATAAACTTTATACATATATAAGTCTCAGATTTTGATTCCTAGGAAACCCAACCTCTGAGAAAAGGGTATGTTTTAGTTAGCATAAAGTCTAGCCTGTTGTATCAAGGAGACCTAAACATAAAGTGGCTTTAGTAACTAGAATGTTATTTCTCTCTGGTGTAATAATCTGGATGGTCTAGGTTGGCAAGCAACTCTGCTCCATGTGATTTATTCAAGGACCCAGGTTCCCTCTACTCATTGATTTACTACACCCTTGAGTGTTGCCTCATTTAATTGGTTGAAGCTGTTTCTTCACTTTGTTCCAGGTCATGGGAAGGGTGGAAAAGAGCATGGAAGAGCACGTATCTATTGATTTAAAGTACAGCCCTGGAAGTGGCACATGTTTTCTGCTCACACCAGGAGGACTTAATCACACGTCATACCTAGCTACTGAGGATGCTGGGAAATGTAGTTTCTAACTTATGTGCCTTGTCTGGACTTTGTTATAGAAGAAGAAGAGAACAGGGTTTGGTATATAAGTACATGTAGTACAGGTGAGGAGGCTAGGATAGGGAGCAGAAATAATTCCATGTGTAAATAGAGTGCTAAGCTAAGGTATTAGAAATTTTTTCTGAAAATTGTAAGGAGCCATTGATTTGGGCAGTGATTGGATAATGAATAATTTTCAGGAGAGAATTTTACTGTTAGGTAAGCCAAACAGCTATATTACTCTTCCTGTAGAAATCCTGTTTTGTCATGGCATCTTTTATAAATAGGTGTGATCTCTTGTCTCAACATAGTTGTTGTTTCTGTTCCCTACCTTCTCCTTAGCTAAGGAAAAATGGATATTTTTTTCTGTCAGAACCACTGTGAATAAGTTGTTCTTAGCATTTTTTGAGTGAAGAATGAACAGAGTGGTTTCCTTCTTCTTATTCTCCAAAAGCACAGAGGCAGGGTCTAAGGGTAAGATTTAGTGCAAAAAACAAAAAAAGTCGAGTGTCATCTACTAAGAGATGTCTACTAATATGTAATAAATAGCACCAGAGTTTTTGGGTCTAGTTAAGAGACCTGAGCTTGGCCTCACACCCTGGCTCTGTCTCTAGATTTATGACTTTTCCCAAATTGCTTGGCTTCTCTGGTATTCACCTCTAAATCAGGTTGTTTGACAAAATAAGCTAGAAGTTTCCCGTCAGCTTGAAAACATACTTGAATTGGCATTAAAACTGAAGTTTGGAACCAGGTAGAGTTGGAGCTCAAGACATGTTTGTTAAAATTAATTAAATTTTTGATTTTAATTTTAGCAAAGTAAATCAATGCTTGACCTTCAGCCCACATGGGAAGCCCATCCCCATAATATCACAACAGCAGCAAAACAACAAACAAGCCTAGTGAGCATTCTATGATCTCTAATAAACTGTATGAGGAGATGAGATTTATTTTTATCTGCCTATTCCAGATGCCAATTCCACTGAATGATGAGCAAAGGGAGCATTCCAAAAGAGGCCCCTGGATAGCCAATGACCACCTGGAGTCTATCTCATACATCACAAAGGTTTAGAGATAAAGAGTACACATCAATGGAACACCTAATGTGCTCTTTTCCTCATGGTATTTTGATGTCTATGGCAAAAGAATTATGGGAGGTTGGCATCTAAACTAGGAGCAAAGTAAGTATCTCTGGGTTGGCATTCAGTTTGGGCAGCAGAGCACATTCTCAGTTTCATATAACTGCCTTGGGAGTGACAGACACATTTCCACTATTTGGGGCCTGGTTCAGAGAGGAAGAAAAGTAGTTACCGTCTGTGATGGCAGTGGGTTAAGGAGCCAACGAGGGCAGGGGTGAGGACTCTGGCAGAATGCAATAAACTAAACTGGGAATTCACCACAACACCAGGGCTCACATTTGCATAAAGAACTACGTGACCTCCTATGACCACTTGTGGCCCTGACACTTCAGTTTTTACCTCTTGAAAAATAAAATAACACTTGCTGAAGGTTCAGTCTTAAGTGAGTTTGGTAAATCCTAGCTGTTGGCTGTAGGGCAAGAATTATATATATTTGTGATTAGAATCAATGGGCACTAAGGTGGGTGCACAAACAGGCAGCACTTTGATGGCAAATCCTTCCTTTTCAGATATTTTTGAAAGGCTGAATTACTTATGAAGTTGTATTTCCCCCAGATTAGTGGTCACATCAGCACTTAAAATGCTAGCAGGGAGAAAGAATCAGTATCATGTTTGTCTTTAAAATGGGAGACGTAGGACACCTGGCCCTCTGTTAATACTGGGACACTGTACAAGAGTCAACTGGGGCACAATACAGTTTTTATTCTGAATCGGAATCCATCTGTACTCTCCAGTGGGAAGACAAAAGCGGATTGTTAGCACTTACAGGCACCTTGACAGAGTCATACCGCTTGACTCTTTTATTAATTGCCCCATCTGCTAAGTGAGAGCTCTCTGACACAGGTTGGTGCAGAACTCTTAAAACCCTTAGTCTGCTTCCTATTGGTTCCACATGTGTTTGTATTTGTTCTCAGTAGGCAGGGATTCCAGAGAGAAAATGAACCGCTGCAGATCGATTGCAGTATCAGTCATGCAGAAGACATGGTGAAGCGTGCCATTTGATTTTGATCTAGTTTTAACCCTTGCAAGGGGTTGCCCTGGCTCCTTGGCTGTTATTTACCTCAGTCTGTGTTTGAAGTCTTGGATGCTAAAAGTGGGAGCAAAGGCAGTACTGTAATGCTCTCATTTTAGGAAATACAGCATTTCCCCTTTAAGTCACTCAGTCCTCGAAACCTTTCACTTTCTGTCTGGGACAGAGAAATAGAAAAGCCAGTAAGCATTAATGTATGTGTGTGTGTGTGTGTGTGTGTGTGTGTGTTTGCTGCTGTGAAAAGATATGCCTTGTTTATGTAGACAATGATAATTTCCAACAAAACTACATTGACAGCGCTGGCAGAGTCTGGGCCTAAACTGACAAAAGACAGACCAACCAAACTCGATGGTTTACTTAGGCGACTATTCTCCCCAGTATGATTTGTCTTTGTCCTTCCCTTTCTTATTTTGTTTTAAATTCAATGAGATTGAGTTAAGGATGTGGCGTCTATTTCAGCCTCAGCATTGCTGTTTCCGCATTTAGCCTGGATTATGTTACAGCCATCATGATGCTGGGATATTTTTCTATGGACAACTTGGAGATAGAAGAGAGAAACAGGAAAGGCGTGGCGTCTCCTCTGAAAGTTTTTTATCGTGGGGTCTGGAAGTTGCGTGGATGTGTGTGTGTGTGTGTGTGAGAGAGAGAGAGAGAGAGAGAGAGAGAGAGAGAGAGAGAGAGAGAGAGAGGAAAAGAAAGTACTGCGCAGCCAAACAAAGCTTTGGACCCCTTGATTATGCTCCTTATCTTCTCAGTAAGGATATTTGAGCTGCCTGCTGTTTCCTGAAAGTCCAGGAACTAAAGATGGAGACTTTGGAGACAGGAATGAGCCCTCATCTCACTGTACACTGAGGTTTAGGAATGACTTAGTACAGCTTTCTTGTCAGCCCCTGAAATCTCATTTTCTGCCCTATACCCCTCGTTATGATTCTCAGCTTTTCTCTGCTGATTTTAGGAGGCCTGCTCCTCTCCTATCTTTTCTTCCTTGGGAGGGAGAACTGTATCGTTCGGAACAAACATTTGCTGTCAGAAGCAATAGAAAACATAGTCCAAATTGGCTTACATAGAAAGGTGTTTTATAAGTTCACATACAAGTGTGGGACAGGGGTAGGACTGGATGGTGTTGGTCATGGCTGAGGTGGGGGACTCCAGAGTCCTCAAGAGCTGATTCATTTCCATCTTTGACTCATCTCTGCTTTTTCTAAGTCTGGCTTCTTTCTCAGACTCCATATGTTGGCATGATGACTGCATTAGTCCCTTCCAATTTCATGTCTGGGTGGAAAGAGAACCTGTCTTTCTCTTAGTAGCCCCAGAAAATGTCTCCCTGGGTCTGGCTTAGATTAGTACACATGCACAACCATGAACCAACCTTGCAGACAGGGGAAGGCAGTTTTCTAGCCAAGACTGAAGTTATCATGCTCTTGAATCTGGAGTAGAAGTAAGCCTGAAGTTCATTTGGGAGAAGGTTGTTTCTAAGAGAAAAATCTAGGTACCGTTTTCAAAAGAAGAGGGAGCAGCAGTCTGAAAATTATCCATTGAAAGAATCATAGATATTTAAAGGAAAACTATGGTAACTTGGTCAATCAAGTGTGTATTGTGTGTGTGCATATGTGTGTATGTGTGTGCGTGCACGTGTGTATGTATATATGCGTATGCATGTGTGCACGTGTGTATATATGTGTGTATATATGTTTGTGTGCATGCACGTGTGTGCATGTGTGTATATGTGTGCGTGTGTGCACGTGTGTGTGTGTGTGTGTGTGTGCATGTGTGCACGTTCTGGTAAGGATGCTGGTCAAACGCATTAACTTTGGAATCAGATGTCCTGGGCTCAAATCCTAATTCTAGCAGTAAGTTATTTTTGACTTTCTGATGAGTTACTTACAATTTTGGATTGCTTTAGATTTATGCTGCAAAGATTTGGGGTTGAGTTAACTCAGCATAATTTCTAAAGAAATAAGTACTTTCCTAACAGCCTCATTTGTCTATTCTTGTTTACTTCTGCCATAAATAAAACCAATATTTCATGATAATTTAATAATTGCTTAAAAATATTTGCTGTACTCTCAGCTAGGATTTTGAGAGTTGTCCAGAATTCTACTTTTCTAAGTTACCCGCTGTGTTTCAGAATAAGAAACCACTTTTTCTTCTCAGATATATCTTCTCTACTGTCAAAGACCTTCTTGGGAAAATAAGTTTTGCTTAATTGTACCGAGAATGACTGTGTATGCATGAAGAAATGATTTGTCTTTTCAGTGAAAACATCTTTTAGTGCATTAGCTTATGCCCTGCCCCAGGAATCTATTAGTCCACAAACTTTCACCTTCCCACAAATGTTTCAACAGCTGAGATGCAAAGTCCCATTCAGAGACAAATGTGCACACCACATTTACAGTCTGAAGTTCAACCTCCAAGCTTTGCTTGATTAGAATGAACATTACGATGCATTGCTATTCTTTTCATTTCAATAGCAGCCAGTAAATTTATACCACAACCCATCCCCCATCTCCAAACAACATTCACACAGGTTTAACCAGCTCACATCTACATATTTTCCAAACTCTTTAGGTTCCCAGGGTATGTGGCATATTCCAGTATTTATGGGGCTGGCACACACACACATACAAACGGGAAGTCACACACATACCTTTGTGACTTCTGATTCTGTTCTTTAAAAGGTGCTTCAGGAGGTGTCCCTCTACCTCAGGTACTAGTTCTGTGAAGCAATTCTCACTGTGCCTGTCACGTAGTAAGACGCTCAATAATGTGAGCTACATTAAAATGATTATAGTTGTTATATGGTTTTAATTAGCAAACAGTACCTTTGGTAATGTTCATTCTGTTGGGCCTTTCGTTTTTCTACCGGGGGCCATGTGGGTCTCACCCATGTGTCGATCCACGACTCAAGTGATCTCATTGAACCCAAAGAGAGTGAATGCATTTATTATTATTATTCTTACAAATTAATCTAGAATGCATCCATCTCTTTGGTGTATATGTACCACCTTCTTCCCCTGAAAGTGTCATATACTTCAGCTAATGTGCCTTCTTGAGAAGCAGAGCTGTCACCGACTGAATATTGCTCCCGCCCAGCCCTGCTGAGGACACTCGTGGTCCTCCCTGCTCTTTGTGTTCCTCTTTTACAGAGGGTATAGCACTAACATACCATGTCATTGACTCTACTCATCACGCTGATGGTTTTTTGTTTGCCTCTCCCTGCCGGAATGGAAGCTCCATTAAGACAGGAGTCTTTGTCTCTTTTGTTGAGTGACGTATCCCAGGCATCTTGAACACTCTTTCTTTCTTTCCCAAGTGACATTTAAAAAAAAAAAAGGAGAAATAGTAGAGTCAGATGTGTAGTGTTTCTGGGAGAAGAGCGACTGTGTTTCAGGTAAAAGAGGGAATGAAATGTTGACACTGGCCAACCCTCTATCATGGCCTTACTATGAACTTTTTCCTACCTTCCTGCCATTGGGAACGGGCACCTGTGCCGACCTGGTCCTTGTGGGGTTCAGACTGAAGAACGAGAAGACTGACTGCACTAATTCCTATGAGTTAAAAATTCCCTGATAGATTGGTTGTGTAGTGGGAGCTGACGAGATACAAGAGGGAAAATGCTATCACATCTTCAATCACCCAGACTCAAAACTTCTTTCATATGAGGACATCATATTCCTTCACCTCTTGCTAGGCAGACACCGAGGTCCTCTCATGCTTCCTTCCCCGCCTCTTCCTGCATCAACTTATCAGTGTAGCAACTGTCTTACATACGACAAAACTCCAAAATGATGGCAGCTTAATCAGACAGTACTTTACCTTTTTGGTCATAAAAATAATGCAGACGTGGAGGGTTGGTATGGGGCCCCACGGGGTAATCAGGGACACAGGCCGTTGTCAGTTCTGTTACAGCTGTCTTCATGATCCAAGATGGTGGCTGAGGGTGAGTCTGCATATCTGGGCTCCGGCTGGAAGGAGTGTGAAAGGGCAAGGAAAAGAGCAACAAAAGAAGGTCCCATAAAACAGTTTTGCTGCAATTTAATGGCCAGAACTTAGTCTCGTGGCCATAACTACAAGGGAGGTCTAGAAATACAGCTTTTGTTGTGGATGGCCATATGATCAGAAAAATTGGGGGTTTTTGTTACTAAGAAAGAAGGAGAGAATGGATACAGAGGTAGCCAATTAGCATTCTCAGTTCAAACCACCTTTATAATATTCACTACTTAGAGCTTGGCTTATTATAATTACTTACTAAATGCCTGTACTTTCTTTTCTAGGATGTCAACTATTTTAAAGAATATTCTCTTCATGTTACTCCATTGTTCAAAACTTTAAATATTTCCCATTTAACAACTGGATAAAGTCTAATCTCACTAGCCTAAAATTTCAGGAAGTGGCACTGTGTGAAAGAAAGAATTAGGTGTAGAACCTCTTTCCCCTAAAAAAAAAATCCCCCCAAAACAAAGCAAGAACTATCATTCCTCGTAGTCCTGGGCTGGCTGGGTGGTTCCTCTGATGGTTTCATGTGGGCTCACTCACGTAGCTGCATTTAGCTGGAGGGATGGTTGGACTGGGAAGTCCCAGATGTCCTCACTCATATCTGGCAGTATATGCTAGCTATTGGCTCTGGTGCCTCCGTTCTCCTCTGTGTGGCCTGTTATCCTTCAGGATGCTAAGAGAGCTGCCTTATATTGTGTTCTTAGGGTAATGTTTCAATCGACGAAAACTCAAACTGCCAAGTCTCTTAGGACCTAGCCTTGAGAGTCAGATAATATCATTTCTGCCACATTTCTGTCACAAGTCTCTTCCTGATTCAAGAGATGGATAAATAGACTACACTTTTTGGAAGGAGATGAAAAGACATGTTGAAAAGAGAAATTCTCTTCAGGACAGGTGGAATTTGTGGCCATTTATTATTATTATTATTTTTCCCCGCAATTCACCACAGTGGCTATGTGATCTTAGATAAACCACTTAACATGGCTGAAACCTCAGTTTTCCCATCTGGAAAATAGGGATAATAACGACACCTAGGGTATTTAAAGAAATAAGTGACACCAGGCTGATAAAGTATCTTGAGCGAAGACATCTAGTCAATATTAATTTTACTCTCACTTCAGAGTTTTCTGAAATCCTACCATACATCCCATTGATGTAACAACTGCACCTCTGCTGATCTCTTCATAGCCTCTCAACCCGCCCCACCATGTTCCTACTCAGAGCTGCAATTTCCTTTACCTGAAACATTTTTTTTTTCCCTTCACTTCTTATGCTACAAAACTTTATCCATGTTCTACCCATTTTCTTTCTTCAAGCCTTGACTCCTCTGGCCATCTTGATTTCTTGCCTAATTAAATTCTAGCATACCTGCTGACTCATGCCACTGTTTAGCCATTTGATTATACCATGTTGCCCCCAAAATAAGACCTAGCTGGACAATCAGCTCTAATGCAACTTTTGGAGCAAAAATTAATATAAGACCCTGATATTATATTATATTATATTATATTATATTATATTATATTATATTATATTATATTATATTATATTATATTATACTATATTATATTATATGCCCAGTCTTATATTAAAATAAGACTTGGTCTTATATTAATTTATGCTCCAAAAGATGCATTAGAGCTGATGGTCTGGCTAGATCTTATTTACGAGGAAACACGGTACGTGTTCCTATGATTAGCGCATTGCTGTATAGAGTTATATTAACACTCTTTACCCTTTTAAACTGCATGTCACCAACTATATTATAAATACTTAAAGAATGAAGACTGTAGGGTGGAATGGTGAAATAGAAAAAAACTTGAAAGATTAGTAATATGGCCCCAGTTTTAGTCTTTAATACTTACTAGCTTTAGTAGACAGGAGCAAGTCACTTAACTTTTCTGAACCTTAGTTCAGAATCATTAAAATGATAATATTCTGGGCCTGCTTAGCAATGTTGTTGTAAGGCTAAGATTACATATAGGGACATTTTTAAGCATTGTAAAGTATCCCATTAATATTTGATCTGTTGTGTTATGTTTAATGAACATTTCTAAAATAAATACTAAATAGATACTATGAAATATAGGAAACTGGATCTATTGAGTTTCTTTGATCAGGGACATGAATGTTCTTTTAATTTATCCCCCAAAAGGAAACCACTATCCCATGATTTTGGCAACATTAATTTGGTGGGTTTTAGTTGAATGACTCCACCATGTACAAATATAATTGCGATTTCCAATATGGTTCCGCAAGAGAAGACATGAGCAGAACTCCAATATTATTCTAAAATAGTTTCTGTTACAAAGTTTCGTTCAGAAGGAACATTTTAGAGGAGACTAAATTTTGGTCAGCTATTGCATAAATGTGATGTTAATGTGGTTATATTTGAGTTAACTTTTAAATACAGCAGAAGAAACTTTATTTTTTATTTTATTTTATTTTTTTTGGTTGTTGAGAGCCCACTGACCCATGTGGGAATCGAACCGGCAGCCTTCGGAGTTAGGAGCACGGAGCTCCAACTGCCTGAGCCACCGGGCCGGGCCAAGAAACTTCATTTTGAACTACATGGAGATCTCCTTTTCTAGTTTTAAGGCAGATAGATTAAGTTGATCACAGTGAGGTTAGAATTGAAAGAATGTAACTTGTCAGATTCCATGCAAAACTGTTACATGCAGACCCCTAAAGAATTGCCTGTTTATATTCGTTTTAAGTATTAATATTTCCAGGTGTATAGAGCTATGGACTTTCAGTGTCTATCACATATATCTTCAAGAAGGTCATCTTGCTGTTGAACACCAAACTCTCACTGAAATGTGAGACTTTTTTTTTTTTCTGTCTTAAATAGGGATGGTGAACAGCTGGTCAGTGTCATCTTTATGACAATTTCCATACACTTGAATTCAGTTGATAAGTTGTCCCTCTTATTTTCCTTCATCCCAGCTTTCTTAACCTCCCTACAAAGGTTCTGTTTTTCTTTGCAAAAAATCATTTTTATTACCATTTTCAGGCCTCAGAGAATTGAGGCCTGAACTGGACAGAAAGATCAAGGAACTCCTGGCAGTGTTGGTAATGACATTACCCCTTGTCTTTCCTTGTGACACTGATTGTAATACGTCCTGGCGTCACATATATTATAGTTGATCCGAATTCATGTCATGAACTGTAGCATATTTCTTGCTTTAAGAAATGGTTCTCCAGTGTTTTTCCTCACATATTTAAAAAATAATGCACATTTATTGTTTGATACGAGGATATAAATAAGCACACAAGATAAAAATAAAAATTACACACAACCCTTATATTCATGGATAGCCCCCCATTAAGATATTGGCTTCACAGTCTTCAGGGCAGAAAATATTTCTCAGTCCTTTGTGGAAGGATTGCCCTCTTTATGCCAGCGTCCTCTCTCTATCTCATAGAAGACCAGCCATGAGTGAGATAGCCACGGCCCTTGGAAAAGTGGACTGACAAGAAATCGAGTATTATCAAGAAAAAAAGATATTAAAGCAAATTCTGCAAATCATGGAAAATGAATATTAATCTCATGTATTAAAATGAATATATATCTATATATCTACATATGTATCTATATATATTTCATACAATTGTTAGAAGTGTGTCTGGAACACAGTAAGAGCTGAACAGATGTTCACTATTATAATTTTAGCTGCAAATTGCTATTATTCTTCTTATTGCTGGCGTCATAGTTTTTGTCATCATCCTCATTAAATAAATGCTTCCTATAGGCTGCCTGGCTCTAGACCCTGGGACATTAGTAGATTGTTGCCCTCCAGGACCTCTTGGTTTGGTAGGAGTGAGAGACATGTAATTTTGCAAATGTAGTCCCCAGAGGATATAAAACAGAACAGAACAGAACACACACAAAGCAACCAACCAACCAACCAACCAACCAACCAACCAACCAACCAACCAACCAACCAAACTTTACCTTTATGAGCTTCTTAGTGTCTCTAAAATACCTAGCTCCAGTCTCAGCCAAATAGAACGCATCAAGTTCTTTTCAATTAGCCTTTGGTTATTCCCTGCTCTCCTTCAATAATTCATCCACTTCACATTTCATTATATAACTCATCATTTCCTCACCATCGAACATTTTCATAAAGTAAAGAAGCTATTCATGGCCCTATGTTTTTAATGTCATCTGTCATCAACTTCTTTTTTTTTTAATTAAAGTTTATTGGGGTGACAATTGCTAGTAATCAACTACTTAATTCACTCATTCAAAAAGAAAGTTCTTCCCTTGTTTACCTACTTTCTGGTGTCTATCATGAAGAAATGGTCCGTGACTCTCGTGGCATTTGCAATCTAGCATTTATTTATTTATGTACTTTTATGACATCAAAACCAAGAGTGAAACTTGTCAAAGCAGTGAAAAAGCTAATCAAGCTGGTTGTCAAATTTGAAGACAACTTGTATTGTTGTCTTTGAGTTGGCACCTTCCAGATTTCCCCCGTGTGACTTGGTAGATCTGCTTAGAAAATTTTCTTCTTTTTATATCATTTCTATTCTTATGGGCATTTGAAAATTTGCAGACTGACAGAAATGTGGCATGGTGTATACTCTATCCTTCTTTCAATTCAATTGTCAGCTATCACATAGTACACATTAGGACATCTCATGATTGGAGGAAAGGTCTTGATCTTCAGGGAAGCAGTTGAAGAACTGAAATGAAATCTACATTTACTTGATGGTAAACTCTTGTCTCTTACTCTCCCTCACTTGCTCTTTTCCTTGGGGCATGTCTGTGTTAGTATGTTTACGAAGAGTGTCTGGGATAGGGAGTGCAGTGGGGAGTGGTGGGATGAGTGACCAGAGAGTAGATGAGAACTAAAATGTCTTTAATTCACTTTATATAGAGAGTTAGTCATGTATACACACACACATCATTCTATTGGATTTCTACGGATTTATAGAAGACAGTATCAGGACCCCACTTTGCAAATGGGAAAACTTAGATGGAAGAGGATGATTAACGCAATTGCCAAGATCCCACAGCTACTGAGTGGAAGAACCGAAGTTAAAACCACATTTGTCTGAACTCCTGAGCATGTGTTCTCTTTACTGCAGGAGCCCTCTTCTCCAGGAAGAAAAGCTCAAATTTTACAGAGGGTCCTATCTCTTGCATTCTGTGGCGTGCTGGCTTGTGCCTAGAAGATGCTAAGGAAATGTGCGTGAAATAGCTTTGGAGAAAAAATAGGGGAAAAAAGTGTTTTGAAACATATTCGTGGATGAGGCATCCTGGGAATTGAGAAATCCAATACCGTGGATAGGGAAGTCCAAAGCATTTACATCTGTGAGCGTTAAAAGTGTGTCCTGTGCTTTGTTTCTCTGCCGAAGGAGAAGGTTGTTTACAATATGGGAGATTGTTCCGGTCTGTACCACAGAGCTTGTTAAGGGTGACAGACAGGTTTGTTGCACAAATGTGTACTCCAAATTAGATAAATGGTGAAATTATGAAGCAATCAAATGGCAAAGCTTTTAGCAGACTACAGTGCATTGCCCTTACTGCTACCCCTAGGCCTGTTAGCATAAAAGAGGCTATAAAGATAAAGTGCACAATATTATTCAAGTCTCCGAGCTCAACAAACATGGGCAGCCAGCAATTTATGGCAAGTACCCTCAGGACGGCTCAAAGCCACTTTGTCTCCCCCACATGCTCCGTGAACCCCACTTCTTTTTCTCCTTGCCAGGACAATATTTGGGGGACCTAGTGTGAGTTTGAAAGGGAAGAGAGAACCACCCAGCTCATTTTGAACTTCCCACTTTCTCCTCTTCTTTCCAGCTCTCAGGGGGAGGACAGGCAGGCAGGAGAAACTTCAGCCTGGCATGGAAGAGTGAGTGACAGGAAAAGATTTTTCAAGGTACTCAGGTCAGAGAGGCATGTTATCCTGAATGAAGCTGGAGCTCCAAATACAAAAAAGGAAGAGGTGGGGAGGTTTGTGTCTGCCTCCAATGCATTCACCAGGAAGAAGAATGGCTTCTCTCTATCTCCATCTGGAAGGGAAAATGCTTGTTCTCACTGGGTGGGGGGGTGGGGGGGTGGGGGCAGTTTGGGAGGGAGGGAAGCTGGGCATTATGGGGCAGAGGTGAGGCTGTTAGCACCAAAAGGAGACAGGAGGGGTTGGTGACCCAAACCTCTCATTTTAGAGATGAGGTGCGGAGATGGGAAGTGACCTGCCTGAGGCTGCCCAGACTTTTATTTTCAGGTCTGGGCTGTTCTCTCCACAAGTATTTTGGGTGGGGCTTGGAGGATGATGTCTATATATCTTCTTCAAGGGGATGGAACTTAGAAGCCCGATATGTAAATGAGAAAGATGCAAAGCTTCTCTGGCTAAAGAAAGGAGTGTGTGTGCACCTAGGAATCCCATCCTTGCAGGCTGTCTTTGCCCCTGTGGTCTCAGAAGACTGGCTTTAGAAACATCAGGTGTCTGGGGAAAACTCAGCACCAGAATATTTGATATATATATATATATATATATATATATATATATATATATATATATATATATATGTAATTTGTTGTTTTTTCTTCATTTTTTGGTAATCCATCTCATCTCACACAATTCAAATACTTTTGTTATTATTAATGCTGCCTTTGCAGGGGCTGGTGCCACACGTATGACTGAACAGCCTTGGCTGCTCTCAATCTCATCATCCTGACCGAAGCTGCCGAAGCAGAGACTTTGAGAGGTTAAAGGACAGCTAGGATGTGGCCGAGTTGGGATCTGAGCGAGAACTGTCTGTTCCAGAACCCAGGCTCTTCTCTTACCTGTGATCCTCTACTACTAGTGAAACAGGAGGTAGGTCTGCAGTTTTGAAAGTTATCCTCTCCGCTGCTTTGGATGTTTTTCCCTGGAGGGGTAATGAGGAAATCGATCAAGATGAGGTCTAAGGCTTCTTCCACTCTGATGTGCTAGAGTTCAGTATAGTGTATGGTTTACACTAATAGTTCACTTAAAAAGAAGGGAGCTTGCTGCCCCCCAAAATAGGTAACTATGGTTTAGACATTGAGATTCGTGAGGCCATAGCCCATGACGAGTTTTGGCCTGCTTCTTCTTTTTGTAGATCACTTACAATACAAAACCATGGAGAGGGTCTTTTGTTTTGATCTGCTTGTATCTCCCCCATGCCAAGCCCCTTTAGAAATTTGGTCTGTGGCTATTTGGGGTCTGTTGTATCGGGCTTATTAGAAATAACTGTCACACACCTCTCTGTGGTGCCAAACCTCGCTCGTGTCGGAGGCCTGCCAATGTGCGGTAGCCCATTAATAATGTCGCATGTTTCATGTGGAGCTGTTGCAGCTGCCTCACCTGCACAAGAGGGAGGGCCCGTTTCCGACACAGGACATTCCCGGGACAAAGCGGACAATCCAGTCCATCATACAGATGTGCGGCCTGCAGAATGGCGAACTCCAGGATAGTTAGGAACATCTGTTTTTTTGTAAAGTCCCCTCCTCCCATTCCATTGTCTCCATTTCATAAATCGGCATTTAGAACAGCCTTTGGAATTTGATAGGCCCGGTGGAAGTGTGGGAGACGATGGAGTTAAGGGTCTAGGAACCTCCCCCAACCCACCGTGGATGGAGGAGAGGAATGCTGATTACTGTTGAACTTCGCTGTTTGCTCCCAAGAAACAGTGATTCATTTATAAAACTGTATGATTTCTCCTGCAGAAAAAAACAAAACCAAACCCAATTGCTATTTTTAGAGACATTTTTTAAAAATGAAAGGGCTCTGAAAGTAAACCTACCCAGCCAGGGAGACTATCCGTGAGCTTTCCAAATCTATCCACTAAAGTAGGAATTTGAAAGCCCCACCACAGACTTCTTTTCACTTCAACCAGGACGCTTATTATGATCCCCTGGCTCCACTCTGCTCTCCTATTACTTACACATGAATTTAGTTACCCTGTATTTTAATTACATGTGTAGAGCAAGTTTTATGTTCTCTTCTCTGACTACTCATAAACTTCACAGAGATCACCAAAAACCATATTGCTCTTAAAATAGCCTTTGCCTCCTATCCTTGCAGTGATACCAAATGACACTCTCTCAGCTCAGTCCTGGCTTGTATAAATGCAATAGGATCCTGGCATGCATGTTCTTCCACTCTATAGAGTAGTTTCGGTTAAGCTTGTCCCTGGCCACAGAGCTCTATGCCTAAAACACACCATCAGAGACACATGATCAGCAATAGGCCCAAGCTGAATTTCAGTGAAATCCTTCAAACCCACAGGTTACAAGAATTTGAGTCAAAGCCCTGGGCATCGGGGTGGTGTTTATTTTGCTTATTAGCTCTGATTAAAAAAAAAAAATTCACATACTCCCTTCCCCCAGATACCTTATCCTGCCTGTTCTGTGCCATCGTTTTGTAGGTTGAAACCCACAGGATGTACCTTTTGTAATTATGTAAAATTGTGATTTTGGCTGACTTGAAAGCCCAGTCACAATATTAAACGTCACAGATAACTTTCCATCGAGGAAACTGTATAAGGAAAAGACTATGTTTTACAGCGAGGTTGTACTGTTGTAATTACACTTTCCCTCCTTTTTGTTCAAGATTATTTGTCTGCAATGGTAAGCAATATAATAAAAAATATGAATCAGTCTCTGGCCACATAATAACCACACAAGTAAGTCTTCCTCCTGCGCACCTGTAAAAATACAGAGAAAGAATATCATCCCTGTAGCAGATTGGTGATAAGTCAGACACTAAAGGTAACGTTTCAGGTGGTGTGGCGATGAAAAATGAGTCCTGAATGCTTTCCTTCCTTTTTATTAGAAATTTTGCTAATTGTAACATAATTTAACAATACAATGTTTCTTTCTCTCTTTTCTTTTTTAATTCACATAAACAGACCAGCTCAAAAGGCTGTTTTAATAAAGGAGTAATAACGCATTCCTGTATTTTTCTAGAAAGCAAGTATTATTGACCCAGCTGAGTGTCACTGGTGGGTAAAGAGCTAGAGTTGTGCACTCCAGGCTTCTGAAATGTTTCTCTAAATCACTGTGGCTCTCTGGGGGATGAACATAATGATGCATATCTCAGACAACCCAGGAGTCGTAATGAAATAATTTTAAACTGGTGGTAAATCTTGGAATTTATCCTCATGTCACTACAGAATTGGATAGAAACAGATAAGTCCGATGGGTCCTTTTTACATTTGGTGTTTTTAAGGCCAGATCCCTAGTATGACTGGTTTGCAACCTCTCCTCCTTCACCCCCAAATCCATGACTTTGACAGCTTGTTTGGTTTTTGTGTATGAGTTTGTGAATATTTTCAAATTCCTGCGTCTGCAATGGTAATTCTTACTGATGAAATATCTTTAGGAAAAAGGAATTCAGAATGAAAACAGATGTTTTAAAATTCATGTGTTTGACAATAATTTTTCTTTAAAATAACAATAAAGTCCATAGCTCAATGTCAGAGAAGCTCATAGCAGAGGTTCTGATGAGAAACACTTGGGTATTTCTCTTATGGTGTAGCATGGCAGCAGAACTGTTGATGACACCCTAAGATGAGTTGAGTTATGGCCCTTAGTTAAGTAACTGGTTATCTAGTTTTCTTTTTCTCTGAGATTTGTTGAAAAGTCTCAGTTAAATGAGCATGAAGGTTTCCAGGTATGCATGTGAGGTATGTGGAGATTGCCCACTGTTTGGAGAGTTGCAGACTGGAGACCATATGTGCAGTAAAGCATGAGTTCCTGCAGTGTCCTTGGCTGGAAATTCTGGGTCAGGGCCTAGAGTTGTTCCAGAGCCTCTTCCTTTTATGGTTGCTTGGTTTCCAATTTTGGTTTCTAATTGTACCAGCCATATTACCACAAAACCACAGCTCTAAGGTGGCACTCGGACAAAAAGAAATAAGTATGCCAGATATCTCCCCTTCCTGTTAGATTCAATGACTACATTGTGTAGTAACCATAGGTTTTGAACTTGCAAAAGAATTTATATGCCATGTATCTTATTTCCCCCGATTCCCTTGCATACTACTTATTAACCAAAACACCTAAATTTCATGGATGAGGAAACAATAAGAATCAAAATTACCTGCTCAAGGTAAAGCAAGTAGTTTTTGCTTTTATTTTTTTATATTTTATAGGAAGAAGAGAGGTCAAGCTTGGTTCATACCAAAAAGGATTGAGAATTAAAAAGTACAGTTCATATAATTTCTCAGGGGGTTGGTAAAAAGAACCTAGAAAATATGTGAGAGCTCTTCTAGTGCTAAGGTTCTGTGGTTTTTTGTTTGGGTCCTGAGAAAACTAAAGTGAATTTGGGAAGAGGAGAAAAAAATAAATGCAAGCAAGAGGGATAACTCTATTGAAGTAAGACATCTTAATGGATGAAACTGAAGAAAGACCTGAAATAAACATGAGCTTCATTTCCTGAGTTGAGCTTTTTAAAAAGACACGAGTCTCAGGAGAAGTAAATTTGGTTTTTTTCCTTCTGAAATGATGGGGGGAAGTTATAAAGATATTTTAAGAAAGAACTGAAGACATAGAATATCAATAAAATCAAACAATGGAGATTAAGAAAGATATTTTTCAGATCCCAAGTTGAAGTGCAGATAGAACTTTGCTAGGGTGAAATTTTATTTGTCCAATGTCTTCTCAGGATTTCTATTTAAAAACACTGGAAGTACAGGATGATAGATAGCCTAATGCAGATATACTAGGTGACTAGAAGGGCATTTCTTGGAGTTACCTTTTGAATGATGATGAAACGTTAGATCCTTCAGAATAAATTGCTAAAGTTGTTTCTAAAACTTATGAAATGAGTTATGTATGCATTATTTTTCATGCTGGCCAGCCTAAGGTCAGAGTATATAAGAAAATAGGGACCTCACACCCTTCCCCTCCACAGTTTAATCACACACAATGGCTCTGTGTACACTATGGAATCAATAAAGTCAGAGACTTAAATAAAAGAGGGAAGAATAGTACTAACTCAGTGATTAATAGGAAACTCAGACTGTGACAAAATCCAAATACATGGTTGTCTCTACTCATGAGACAGATTAGTCTAACTCAGTTTATCCTCCCCACCCCATCCCCACCCTGATCTGTAAATGCCTGACTTAACATTTTGATATAAGCTTGGAATGGGTTGACATGTGTAACATTTTTTTTTTTGCATTGTTTTTCACCAGTACTATTTTTTTTTTTTGTATAACATTTCAAAACTCACCCCATACAAATCCCATCCAGATAGTTTTGTGTGAATGAAGATGGTCATCTGTCATGTATAGGCTCTATACTCTGAGGAGCTTTACTGATATTAATTTATTTACTATTCACAGGAATTTGTTGTACAGGTATCCTTTTCATTTTGTTGATGAGGAAACTGAGGCTCAGGGAGTTAATGTAACTTTTCAAGGTTATTAAGTCACTAGGGCTTGAATGGAAATGTGTAGGACTCCAAAATATTTAGACTTTCCAAGTTACTTATTGGAGCTCAGAAAATTCAGGAAATACTGTGATTCTGCTATCAATCATTTTCAAGGTGTTGAAGACATTTCCAAGTAAAACATTAACTTGTCTCTGAAGCCACATTTTAGAAAGCTCTTTATAGTTGGGCAACCAAAAAACATTTTTTTTTCTTTACTGAAATATTTTCTTCAGTGGCCTCATGTTAACGAAACCATATAAATGAATATGACCTTATTCTCCTAGACTAGTCCTCCGAAATCTTTTAAATCCATCAATTATTGTATACGTGTCTTTTAGAAAAGTTTAGAAGAATAAACAATTAAGAGTCATAACAGTTACTTTCTTAACCTGTTTCTTAATTAGCAACATCACCACCACAATAAAACCTCTTAAAAACTGTAGTGAGTATAATCAGAGAAATAGTCTTCAACTTTTGTGTATATTCTTTTTGTTTTAAGTGAGAAACAAGGTATTAAACATACAATACCTGTAAATCGTACTTTACTGCTGAGGTTTTTTTTTTTTGCCCCAAAGCTGACAAGGAGGGATCTGAGGAAATAATAGATTGAGAGGTGCTGAAATGTGAGTTATCTTCAAAGGCATTCTGTTGTCTGTTAGAAGGCTATGCCTTTGCTGAGATAGCTCCTCCAATACTGATAAACTCAGGAAAGAGGAAGAAACATACATACTGTCTCGAGCTGTCTCTTCACAGCCTGACTTAGAACCACAAGCAGTTATAGCTGGAATTCTCCCAGTCAACTCCCTCATTTTAGAGATAAGGCCTGGAGAGAGAAAGCAGCTTTCCCAAAAACAATACAGCTAGTTCATGGAAGAGCTGAGACTAGAAGTCAGAACTAATGGAGGCTCTGAAACTGCTCAATTGGATTAGCATGGTGGTAGGGATCCAAGGTTGAGAAAGCTTGGGGAGGAAGAGCAAGTAGGCCATGATTTGAAGGCCCATCTAAAACAGATGCAACTGAACTAATAAATTTATAACAAGTTTCAGTGCTACTAAATTAGAAGGGACTATGTCATTAACCCTGTAAATAGAAATTTATAAGCATTGACTAAACTTGACCTTTATCCAATCACATCTTTCCGTTTCCCAGCATCCCAAGAACAGGCTCACATATGCGGGCGCACATGCACGTGAAGTGCCACTTCAGACTTCTCTCTGTGAAAATGAGTTAGAGACACGTTGCAGGAAGAGTGGATGATAAGATTTCCTAATAAAGCCTGTGTTTTTTAAAATAAAAAATAATTTGGCATAATCACTCATTTTGTAGAAAAAGTAATCTTAAATGATGCACAAATAAGAGGGCTGTGCCTACAAACTAAAACTGTGTCACAGGTTAATTGTCTCCTGTAGCTTGGTAATACAAACCCTCTATTTTCTCAGAAGGCAGTGAGGAAGACATTATTAGCACAGCTGCCTGCTGCTCTCACTGCTCTTACCTTTTTGGACACATTTACGGATTGACTATCTAGTCTCTGAAGTTAGTCTGGGCCATCATAAGGTTTGTCTTGGACAATGATACGAAAGACAAAATGGTATATATTGCTCGGAAGCCACTCAAGAGGTGGTATGTGAGTTTCTATCATTCCCTCTTCCGGCTGCATAGACCAATGGCTTCTTCATTATCCCAGAATCCATCAAATTAATACGACACAGAGTAGTGCACCAGTCGACCTGGGATGGACATAAAGTGTGAGAGAGAAATAATGCTTTGTGGTTTTAAGCCACAAAGATTTGGGGATTGTTTCTTGCCATAGCATAATTTAGTCAGTCCCGGCTAGTGGGGCATGGTTGATAGGCTCACACTTTTTAGTAATAATGATATATTTTCTGTAAATATCTATAATAATGATATATTATCTGTAAATATCTAATGACTAATGGAAGTTTGCACATATCTGTTGAAAGAGTAGGAGAGGTCAAGAGGTTGTGCCTGAGATAAATTGCATCATCAAAATATCTTCCATTTGTATGGTGCTTTAATTTTTAAAGCCCCTTCTCAGAAATAAGTCTGTATCACACATCCATAAGATGGATAGGTTGAGTGATACACCATTGTTTTTTTGCTTTTTTTTTTTTAGATGAGGAAACTTAGAGAGCTTGAATGACCCACTTATGACTGAGAAAGTGCAAGAGATCTATTGTCCCAGGTAATAGTATTATGCCTCTGGTCTTCAAGTAGATTGAGAAAAAAATTTCAGTTAATTCTCTTCTGGGGTGGTAGAAGTTTGGGGGAGGTAGCCAAGAGCAAATATATTGTACCTTGGGGAAGGCAACAGAATTTTATAACTCAATCTGCTGTGTGCTTACTATATTGATTAGTATATGGCAGGACTCTGTAAATAGGGCTATGGTTTCATTTTTATTGGAAGACATATCTTTTCCCTCCCCATTCTCATGTTGTTCCCTATTTTACCACCTAACTTCTTCCCGCAGTCAAATATACTTGAAATTCTTTATAGAGTAGACAGAGACTGGTATCCCACAATTAAATGAATACCCTCTGTGCTATTGTCTGAATGTTTGTGTCCCCCACCCCCAAATTCATCTATTGAAACCCTAATGTCCCCTGTGATTGTATTAGGAGGTGGGGTCTTTTGGGAGATGACTGATAAATGAGATTAATGCCCTTAGAAATGAGGCCTGAGAGAGCTCCCCTGCCCTTCTGTCATGTGAGGATGTAATGAGAAGTCTGAAACCCAAAGAAGGCTCTTATCCAACCATGCTGGAACCCTGATCATGGATTTCCAGACTTCAGAACGATGAGAAATAAATCTCTGTTGTTTATAAGCTACCCAGTCTGTGGCATTTTGGTATAGCATCCCAAATGGACTACAACACCGTGATTGACACCTGAAGTCCATACTAGTGAGTGAATGACAGCTGTGGTAGACAGTCTTTAAGATGGTCTTCAACGGTCCTGCTGTTGTGCAATCAGTCCCCTCTCTCTGAGTGTGAGATGGATTTGTTGACCTGATTCTAACACATAGAATGTGGGAGAAGTGATGGAATATCATTTTCAAGAATGCTTATCAAACAACCATGGCTTCTGTCTTGGGCAGTCTGTGGCTCTCCCCACTCGGACCACCAGCTGCCATGTCGTGAGGACTCTCAGACAGCTTATGGAGAGGTCCACGTAGCAAGAGACTGAGGCCTGGCAACAGCCAAATGAGTGAACTTGTAAGCAGATCCTTCAGCCTCAATGGGGCCTGACATGACTAGCCAACAGCTTGATGACATCCTCATGAGAGACGCTGAGCCGGAGGCACTCAACTAAGTTGTGCTCATATTCTTGACCCACACAAACTGGGAGACTTTAAAGTGTTTGTTGTTTTAAGCCTCTAAGTTTTGGGGTCATTTGTTATGCAGCAATTGACAACTAATATAAAACCTAGGTCAGGGGCAGGCTTTAATGGGCAAGGACCTTAGGCAGGCCAGGACAAGCTAAAGAAAGGAAGTTGCTTGGGGGGAGAGTAGAGGTGCACACAATGTTTGCCTGTCTGTCACTTACATCATATGTTTTACATCTTAATTTTTCAGGTTATAAAAATATAAAGGCATATTTGAACATACAGCTTGTGAAAGGTGAAGTTACTTACTAGTCTTACTCTTGCACTTGACAAAAATAGAAAACCAAGCCCTAAAGGATATGTCTTAATGTGTTCCATGTCACAGAATAACCCAGTTGTGAGGCTTGGATTGTAACCCAGGCTTGGCAACAGCTATGCCAGTATTCTTTCCTTTGTACCACGTTACTTCTCTCTTCAAAGTTAAAGGAAGAAGGGAAAGAAATTTAGGATTAACCATAGCAATTCTACAAAGTATTCTTAAATGCTGACGATGTTTCTCATTTTAATAAATGTCAAAAATTGACTTTTAAAGACTTTTTCAACAATTTGTATAGAATACAGTCATTCGTTCATTCATCCAACCAACAACTTTTTATTGAGTACTTACTATGCGTCAGGAACTGAGCTAGACACTGGAACGGCTATAATGGTAAAAGCTTTTGTTGGAGATACCAAAGAAAGCAACATATTTGAAGCCTGCCTCTTTTATCAGTGGTGTTTTCTTCTGTCATCGTCAATATATATGTTTGTTCCCATAGGCAGAAATAATTTCAAGGCTCAATTATTCAATTTCAATATTGATCCAAAGCTTTTAATGCTCCTTTAGAGTTGATTGCAGTTCCAGACTGCAAGGAAGGCTTTGGACAGTGGCATTGCCAGACAAGGCAATGTCCACATTTTCACGTACTCATCCTGAAATGGGAGAATGCCCTGGGCTACTGAGCCCCACATATTTGGAACTAAAGAATCCTCTCTGCATAACTGCTATGGATTCACTTGAATTATTAGGTACCAAGTAAATTCTTAAAAAGAATAAGTGAGACATTTCTGATAAATTTTCTGAGCCTTGATGTGCAGGAAGTGAAATAGCATGGGGTTCAGGAGTCCAAAATGCTGCAGTGTTGGTTTGATGCTCTTTAGTTAAGTGACATTGGGCAAAACACTTAATATCGAACCTCCTATTATTTGTGTGCAAAATGATGAGGGTAATAATAATTTATTACCCTCCCACTTGCCTGTGGGAAGTGCTTTGTAAGCTGATAAACAATCTTCAACAGTTCCCTTATTCCCTTATTATAAGATCGTTGAAAGCAAGAAGAGATAGTAATCTATTTTTTAATCTTTCTACTTACTAGAGCTCTGCCTAACACTTAGTAGGTACTCACTAATTACCTGTTGAAAAACTACTATTAATTGTGATAATCTCTTAGCACCTACCATGTGCCAGACAGTGTCCTAAACCCTACAGGTGTATTGACTTTTGATTCCTCACTGTGAGTCCATAGGTAAATACTATTATTCTGTAAATACTATTTTACAGGTGAGAAAAGAGAGGCACAGAACAATTGAATAATTTGCACAGTCACACAGTAAGTGGCAAAGATAGATTTTAAACTGGTACAGACTGGCTAACTGCCAAGATTTACTGTCTGTCTATAAGAACTGTGTTTCAATTTACTGTTTTTCATTAGAAGAAATGTAGTCAGAAAGAAAAAATTTAGTTCCCTTATGTTGAATTAATGGGTATTTGTTTTAAATGAGTATTTATGCAAAAATTCCGTCCAAAATCCCACAAAACACCCTCACCCCCCAAAAAAAAAATTCCAAATCACATCAATCCAAATAAAATCATATTAAATGCTCTTCAGTTTATTCTTTCTTCCAGTTGTATGAGCCCTTGAGAATTGGCCATTTAGGATGCTGAGATGAGATGAAGCTGAGGGCTTTTCATCTGGGAAAATACCTTATCTGAAAGGAAAAAAGCAGCAGGCTATGAGTTGTTAGCTGTACTTGAAAATTATTTATGCAAACCAGTGGGTCTTGGTTGAATCTCTGGACTGTAGCCTGCATATCTTTTGTCACAGTGACCATATAGTGACAATATATGAATAAATTAAAAGACTAGGAAAGACCTACAAAACTGGCAAATTGCAGAATGTTTCTGAAAAGTGCAGAAGAGCGGCAAAAGGGAGGTAAAGAAAACAATAGCATTTCTTGAATGCAAATTATGCTACTTATATATAGTCTTATTTCATCTTCATCCGAGTGAGTTGGGTGCTGCTTAACACATCTTGCAGATAAGAAAGCTGAGGTTCAGAGGTTTATAATGGCCACCAAGAAGCTGGGATTCAAAAACCAGTCTTTACACTACTTACTCCAAGGCTTGTGGACTTTTCTTTCTGCTGCTAGTATATTTATTCTGCCTCGGCTGTGGTAGGCTTGACTGTTTTTACTAACTACAGAGTTAGTTGTAAGGAGCTACTAGTGAGCAGAAGACTACTACAAAATGGCCAAGAAAATGTTACTATTATATTGGAGGGAGGAAGGAGGAACAAAGGGACTGAAAGAAAGGGGGAAAGACCAATGGAAACCACAAGACTGAGTCAGAGAAAAAGACTTTAAGCTTTTGACAAAGTGTAGAAAGAAGAAAATGGTACTCCTAAGGTATGAACTTTCCAGAGGATAGTTTTCTGATTCTCATAATCCTATTAAAAAGCAGAGGAAAGCTCCAGAAAACCCTAGGTGCCCTTTTTTCTTCAAAGATGGCTACTTGCTTTATGTGTTCTGTCATTCCCACCCAACTCCCTTTTATTCTCAGGGTCACTGGTTTGGGACCTTTCTGCCGTGCCTGAACCAGGAATTAGTCTGACTTTTTGGCCCATTCTTTAAAAAGTAGTCTTGCCAAGATCAAATTGTCGAAATTGGTCAGCGGTCAGCAAATAATGATCTCATGATTGGACATGGACCATGACGAGCTTATCAGTGCTCTGTGGTGGAATGAGAAAAACTGGAATAAGCCAGTGAGCTTTTCATAATGCTAAATGCATTGATACCATCCATCTTTCATTTTGAGATTATATTCTTCTTGCTTGTTTGATGTTTCAGTGTTTCTTGTTTTATGAAATAATGATGAGAGTAGATGATTCCCCTTAAATAGTTAAAAGTCTAATGGTCTGTGCAATCCTTTCCCAGTCAATTTCAGGCACCAGTTTGAGAGACATGCCTAGTCTATTGGAAAGAGTCTGGTGATAGATGCTGATTAAGGCTCAGAAAAATATTTCAGTGGAGGAAAGTACTGACACACTTGCTGGAATAGTTCATAGGTTGTTTTAAAGATTAAGTTAGGTCATGTAGGTAAAGTTCCCACTACAGCATCAGGTGTGTTGTCAGTATTTAAGTAACACATGCTTCTTCTTTTCCCTTGACCCTTTCTTCTTTGGGACAGGCCTGTGAATCACAGGACTTTTAACCTTCTTGGTCCTGGCCTACTAAATGCCAGTGGCTAATCCCCAGTTTTAGTTGTGATGACAAAAAAGACTCCCACAGTTTTACCAACATTCCCAGTGGGGTGGGATCAGCATCTGAATGAGAATTACTGAGGACCAGTTGGGATTCCATAGGGCATCTTACAATGATCTATGACTCTTCCGCACTCCCACCAGAGATACACAAGCACGTGTGGAGGCAAATGATATTGCCCAGTTTGAGTCATCCAATGTTTTGGACAGCACCACACCTCACCCAGGTAGTACCCATGACACCCTTAAAATAAGAACGAACATGTGAATTGGGCAGTGCCTTTTTTTTCCTCATAAAATGGTTAGAAATGAATGCAAGCTTTGTCACCTTTTAATGTTATAACTAGTTACCGGTCTTTCTTTTAGGACGTGCTTCTGCTTTGAGTCTTACCTTGAAAGAGTCAACTGTTTTCTCTCTTCTGCCCTATAGAGCCATCATATACATATTGGAATGTGTGAAAGTATGTGAAACACCTGGTAGAGTGTCTGGCTCACTGTACGTAGTTGCCCAATACATGTTATTGGAAAACTAGATGAACGGCTACTGCCTAAGTGTATGCAAGAGAACTGTGCAGTCTCATTTACATATCATTAATCCATACATCCCCATACCCAACTCCAATATCAAGAAGGTAGATTTACCTCTTCTCCACACAGTTTTCCGGATGAATGTTGGAACTTTGTTTGACTTTATTTTCCTTTGATCTACTCGGACTGGTTCCATTTTGAACCAGTTTTGCTTGTGCCTCGGATTTTGTTGAAAGAAGAAAGCAGGTATTCATTTCCATGAACCCCGTAATAGCTGATCTTTCCATTCTTGAGCCTAAATCCTTTTCACCTGCTTCCTTTTCTGGGTTGAGGGAAGGGGTGTGAGCATTGAGGAGGAATGATTTCTGAAGACCTGCGACTTTCTCCTCAGAGTCCACACTACATTCATGAGTTTGGTTCAAAGGTCTTAGACCGTGTAGGGACACACAGAATGGACATGAAATGGCACAGAGTTTGAGCACAGTCAAGAGACCGGCTGTACCATAGCTCAGCAATCTGGATCAGTAGGAAGGGAAGCAATACTTGTTGTGCTAGGCTCTGTGCTAAGTACTTTTAAGCACATTATCTCATCCTCCAAAGAACTCTGGGGTATTATAACGGGAAAGTAGAAGAGAGAGAAACTGAAGACTGGCCTTTGTTGAATATGACATAACTAGCCCTTGTGGTCATGCCTCTTTCTAAATGCTTTTATATAATTCACAACTCTCTGAGGTGACTATGTGATTCTCATTTTGTAGACATGGAAACGGAAATTTAGAGGGGTTAAATCTCTCATGTAAGTAAGATTCCCCAGTGAGAAACAGAGAAGTCCAGATTTTGAACCCATTTGCTGGCTTGTGCACTTTTTTGGATGTGTTTTGCTTATTTATGTCTTGTTCATCGTTTGAGGAAATAATGCTGTTTACTTCGCATTAAATGGTGTCCTTACATTCATCAGTGTATATTTTATATTCCTTTAGTCTCCATATGCAGACCTATTAGGCCAATAAGTATTTTTGTGCTTTGCTATGTGTTTGAAACTGATTTACCAAAGCCTCAACTTTTTGGTAAAATTCTAAAAGTGATTTTTTTTTCTAGTTCTCCAACAGCATTGAAGATCTCCTTTCCCCATGGGTGGCAACTCCTTTAATGCCATTTTGGATAGACTCTATCAATATCAGTCACTTTGTCATTAGAGAAATCTCATTCTAACACGTGAGGCTCAGTTCTGTTCACTTTTAAGCTTCAGTCTCAGACTTGCACTGAAGCTGCTTCTCTCCGCTTCCACGAGACTAGGTCAAGCCTATTTATAATGAAGTTGATGAAGTTGTAGTGAGGATGGTAGGAGACAAGGGAGGCCAGAGTTTCTCTTTATATGCACCTGCCCTCCTCCAAGGTGATCATACATCTCAGTTTTCCAGGAATAGTTCAGTTTGTATCTGTCGTCCTGGTGTAATGCTTAATAGCAATTCCATTCATTCTCAAATTTGTCCTGGCTTTCACAACAAATTATAAGACCACCCTAATTCTTCCTCTTCTCTGTCTTACTCATCTGTTGTCCGAGTGTGAAGGTGGGATAAGGAGGCAAGCATCTCCTTGGTGAGGTTGGTTAATTATGGCATCCATTGATGCTCTGTGTTGCAGGTATCCAAACGTTCCTGCTCTGGTGGGCTGAGTATGTGACTCTTCAGAGGACCCTGCAGAAGCTTCCCACTGCACGCTTCCCTGACTGGGGAGCTCTGATTCCAGATAATCCCCCTCCATACCATTTCAGCTTTCGCCCTCAGTAATGAGCTGTGTAATAGCTTCCACTAGGAAGATGCACTGTACAACCTTGTGTAATGAAGAAACGAAGAATTAACCTGTGTTCATCGATGCGATACTCCCATGGAAGTCCAGCTTCTCTTATTCCTCAGTCTTTTCACATGAACTGGAGTAGGAGAGAGAGGTAGTTTTCCAAGGTCTGACTCTGTCCTAGTTCTTCTCAGTAAGTCCTAAGGAAGTGGCTGGCCCATAATAATTCCTTAAAACTGGAATGTGGGATATTGTACTATCAGGTGCTCAGACTGGGCCTTAGCTGAAACCCCAGGACAACAAGTAAATTTCTACTTGACATCATGTTATATATTGACAACAAATACCAGCTTCCACACACAAGGCATTATCTATCAGCCATATTGATAGCACTAGCCATATTGTCACAGAGAATATCAATAGAAGCTAGTATTCTTCCAGATTTAGTTTTGACTCACCTTAAAAAATTTTTCATTCCTCCATTTAAAGATTTTTTTGTTACAATTTGGAAATGAAGTAAGCTCCTTCCTTTTTAATTATCTTGTTAACAACAACAAAAAAAAACATTCTATTCTTGACAAGCCACTTGAACCAATCCACAATATTTCTCAAGAAAATAGAAAACAGTAAATCTAAGAACCTCTTAAATATCATAAATTAACATGGTCAGCTTTCTTTTCCCTTCCACATCTCTTAAACTAGATTAAAAGTTCCTCAAAGGGCTAGAGCCATGTCTTATCTGTCTTTACATTTCTGGTAGCTAACACAATGTCCGGCACCTTAGAGTTGTTCAAAAATAATTTGTTCCTTGGTTATATTTCTTTTTGTACTGTTTACAGTGCCTAGCATGATGTTATATATGTAATTGCTGAGTAGTTTCATTATTGCTGAAATACCATGTAGTTCCTTTGCTTCATTTTTTTTTTCAGGTTGCTTTAAAAAAGAAAGAGTTCATTTAGAGAATGTGCCATTTAGTTTGAACCACATTTCTCAAAAGCTTTGCTTTCTTTGCACTAATGCCAGAACATTATCATGGGAAGAGTCTTGAATAGGGCTCAGAAAATGATCTTCACACCTCAGTCCCTTTTAAAGACCCCTCGGATGCCAGTGTTTCTGTCTAGGCAGCCATTGGAACATTTATTTTTATTAACTTTTCTGCGCGTGTTCTTTCCTTTGTTTAGGGCGCTTCTCCCTGCCCCCCGACCCTCAGCCTAGCCGCACTCCCAGGTGGGCGACTGCCTGGGCAGGAGTCAGTCTCAGGGCTTCAGCTCAACTCATAAATGTGGAAATAACAAAATGTGTTCCCTGAAGCTTTGCAGCATTGTCAGGAAATGGGCTGCTTGCATGCTGCACTTCCATGGATCTGGAAATTCTGCCGAGCTTGGGTTGACTCCAGAAAAAAAGTTTAAAAGTGTTCAGGGAAGGGAGGAATTAAAGTGGACCATTAGTTGGAGACACCAGTGCTCCTGCTGAGTCTGTGTCTTGGCTGACTACTTGGCAGAGAGCAGTGCTGGAGCGGGTGTTGTGTACTGTGGCGGCAAAGTTTGCTTTTCTAAGGATCAGGGCTTTGCAGAAACTTTCCTTCCCACATTTTTCATATCTCAGAAACCTGTGTGGCACCCTTGGGAAGGAGTGTAGGGGGTTAGTTATTGTTTTCGGCTGGAAGAAAACAAGGCACAGAGAGGTCTAAGCTCAGAACGCCTCAAGGATGAGCATTGTTATGTTATCCGTCTTAACATCCAGCCTGGCCTAGGCCCTCAACATATATGTGTGGAATAAGGGAACAGGTACAAGTGACTTCTGTAATAATTCATGTGTCAGAGGCAGGACCTGAGCTCAACCTTAGGTCTCATTGTGTACCCTAAGCTATGCACATCATCTCAGGGGACATGAATGATGGATCTCAGCACCAGTTTTATTTGGTTGTGTTGCTGACATAACACCTTCCTCATTATTCTAAACTCAGGAAGGGATTTTCTGGTATTTGAAAAGGTCGAATTGAGTTTTCAGGTCATACAATGGAGCTATCATACTAGGGAGATGGAGTGTTGGTTGGAGGAACATAAAGTCCTCAGTTTTTTCTTTCTTTTTGGCTTTCTGTCTGTGCTCCTGGACGATCACAGCAGTAAGATCCAGAAGGTAAGAGTCTGAGGGCAGTGGCCAGGAGACATGGTGGCTTCTCGTCCTTGCCCTAATTTAGGACCTAAGATTATAAGGTAAAAAGGCTGACTAGTCACCTGGAAGAAGCGCAGCTGATTCTGGGTAATTGGGTAATTGGTTTTGCTTGTGTTACAGCTTCTCAGGAACCTCTTCCGGAGACTGGAAAAGAATTTGATCACCTATCAAGTAAACAGAGATGTAACTAGGGATTTAGGCTTGTTTTAAATGTATTTCAATGTTTGTTTCCCATGATGCAATTTGGGAAGGATTGGGGGGCATCCTTTCTCCATTTCCTCACGAGGCTTCCACTATGAGTCTCTTGATCTATAATGCTTGAGTTCCAACCTTGGCTCTGCCACTCACATACTATGTGATTTGGGGCAAGTTACTTATCCTTTCTGAGTCCTAGCCTCCTCAAGTGGGGATGATAATAGTACTTAAGTCATAGATTTGTTATGAGGGTTTAAGGAATTAATACGTGTATAGCCCTCAAAATAGTGCATGTGTGCTAGCTAAGATTGTTGTCATTTTGCTTAAGCACCACCAATCAGATAATTTGACAAAGGGGCCAAAATATATATTTTTCAAAATTGATAGAGTCCTGTCTTGAGAATGAATAGCTGAATTCTCATGGTGTTTTTTCTTTTCTTTTTCTTTTTTACAAGTAATAAGCTCCTGTGAAATTTCTGATTTCAGTCTTTGCTATCTTCACAACTAGTGATTGAACCATTCTTGACTCTAATTCCCCAAAGTCCTTTTTAGAGCATAGTGTACTAACTCCCCATATGAATTTTAGGGCAATTTCAGTATGTTGGTTAATGCTCCTGAAATCTTAAAATGAAAGGCTCTAAATGTGTTTTCAAGAGCACACCTCTGCGCACCTCTTCTGTTTTGAGCACCAGTTCTGAAATTGAAGCTGAAATTAAACTATAAAATGTCAGCGAATGGTTTGGAGTCTTCTGGAGTAAATTCTTGCAATGTAAGCACTTTGTTACTTGTCTCTAAATTATTAAAAAAAGAAAGGTGGGAGGGAGCTGGCTCAGATCACCTAGGCAAAGCCATTTTCCACGAACATGGATATCCCAATGCACAACAGGAAACTTACTGAAAACCTAGCAGATTGGAGAAAAACAGTAGCTAGCTCAACAAAGACTGTCAGGAGAAGCTAGGGAAAGAATGAGGAAGGCACAAAATTACCCAAACAGTACTGAACAGAGATCTCCATAAAGAGAGCTTTCTGTAAAGTCATGCCTGGGAGTGTCCTATAACAATTTAGGTGGGGAGTTCATGGACACACACGTGCCCACATACACACACAAACATGCGCACACTCACATCTGGCACTTGAATTGCAGATAACCTAACCCGACTCTAACCTTGGCATAGCAACAGAAGTCATATTTTTACCAGGATGAACTCTTGAACAATTTCTCCTATGCATTAGTCATGCTTTAACTTTAGACACGTAGGTTTTCTTTCTTTTTCACTGATTTTGATGTACACAGCTTTCTGATTTGATTTAGAAAAGAAGAATATTATCATTTCTGAATGTCAGAGTTATTCGCACACTCATATAATATACAAGCAATCAAATATCATCTATATCAAGGGACTATAATTAGTAATATAAGTGGACCTACCTTTTACAAATTCCATTGAATCCCCAGAATTGTGAAATCACAAAATTACCTATAGAAACAGAAATAGAAAACAATGATGAAGTCTGTATATTGCTTTGGGCAGGTAATAACTTATTCTGCCAAATCTATGTTTTACGAATATAATAGGAATTAAAGTATCTGATATTACTGTTTTATCCTTACTTTTATTAAAATTTCTTTTGAAGACCTGTAAGTAATTTTGTGTCTGCCAATGGGATTTCAGTAAATAATGAAATAATGATGACTGTTTTGGAGCCTGTTGTACCAGGCATTGTACTTGGTGATTTAGCTACAATGTTAAAGAAGTAGTTCTCAAAGTGGATGCCTTGAATGCGTCAACCTCACCTGGAACTTGTTAGAAATTCCAATTCTCAGGCCTCATTCCAATCTAAATCAGGAACTCTGGGAATGGGACCTAGTAATCTGCATTTTAAAAAGCCCATCAGGTGATTCTGATGCTTGCTCAAGTTTGAGAAGGACTGAGTTAGGGTAACCAACGACTGAGCAGTAGGTAACTACTCTAACTGCTGACTTAGGGTAAGGTCAGTCTGCTATATATAAGGTCAGTTTGCTATAACAAAGAGACTGAACAAGTATATCTTATTTAAATCTTGCCAAAACTAATGAGGAGGGATCATTACACCATTTTATAGCTGAGAATACTGAGACTTAAATAGATTAAATGTACACAATTGGGATTCCATTATAAGCCAATCTGTCTTCAAAGCCTGTATTTGTGGGGACAGAGCCCCAAAAATATGCGGCCTCGCATAGAAAGGTGCTGGCTCAGGTAGTAAATGGCCATCAACTGTGATTGGATGGCCATCAGCTGTGGCTAGTTGGCCATCAGCTGTAACCAGTGAGCCATTGCCCACTAATATAACTGTCGTGGCTACGCTAGCAGAAGGAATGGGGGCTAGCAAGAAGATGGTGGCTGAGCTAGCAAGAGCGGATTGCAGCTAGCATGGTGGAGTGCAGGTCACAGATTGCAGAGAAGTGGACAGCAGGTTACAGATAGTGTGGCTCCTGCGTCCTGTTCCTCCAACCCAGCCGCCAGTGAGAATATAGTAGTATGACTCCCCTACCTATGGCTCCGTAGGTGTTCCTTTTTTGCCTCACCATGTCCTACGTTCTTATGTGGGGAGCGGGACCAGAGACCCCGCCTGACACCCTGCACGACAGTATTTCTTCCACTAATCTATAGGACCAACAGCTGCAGCCCTTCTATGCAGACACATTTAGTTTGAAACGGTTTCCATAGAGTTTTAGATGTTGATTAAACATCAAGAAATAAATACACTATTTGCCTTCACTTCAGATAATCTGTTTCTTTCATTAATTTTCCTTTTGTCATGCATGGAGTCACGCAGGGTCTCTGCTCCCACTCCCCACATAAGAACGCAGGACGTGGTGAGGTCAAAAAGGAACACTCACGGAGCCATAGATAAGGAGTCATACCTTTATATTCTTGCTGGTGGCATCTGGCTCTCTGCAATCCGCTCTTGTTGGCTCAGCCACCATCTTCTTGCTAGCCCCCATTTGCTGTTAGTGTAGCCACAGCAGTTATACTAGTGGCCAATGGCTCACTGGTTACAGCTGACGGCCAACTAGCCACAGCTGATGGCCATCCAATCACAGTTGATGGCCATTTACTACCTGAGCCAGCACCTTTCCACGTGAGGCCGAGAGCCTGGAAACTGCTCTCCTGGCTCTGTCCCCACACTTATGAACTCAGCAAGTAATTTGGAATCTTCTCTCATTTGAAGTAGGATAATAATGGTGCATTTCATTGTATGTCTGATGAGAACCAAAGACACGGTGTTCAGGGGACTTGGAACTCTTCAGATAGTACTATGTTATTTAGTTTACTAAGTACAGAACAATCTGAAAACTTCTATAAAAATAAAACTTCTTCAATGAGGCATACTTTGACTAGACCAGAGAAATCTCAACATAAAATTTTACCACCCCTAATTGGAGTAAAAATAACATTTTTGTGGTGCAAACCATATCCTCTAATACAGTATGTTTTGCCAAGGAGCAATAGGAGAAGTCTCTGGAAATCATGCATTATAGAACAATTGCTTCGATGGGAAAAGACAGGATTGGGGATTATACATTTCAGAGGCACAATAACTAGGTTATTAGTATTATTTTCGCCAGGAATATCAATAGTAAATGTGTTTTATACATGTATAGTTACAAAACCTTAGCATCATTGACTATATCAAACATTTGATTATACTGAGTTTTTCCTAAAAATAATGGCCTTCATTTTCCAACATAACCAGCACCATTGTTAATACAGACTTCCTTTTACATATTTTAAATCAATGTTTTTTTCTTTTTTCTTTTTCTTTTTTTTTTTTTTTTACCTTTTGTTCCACACAAAAAAGCACAAAACTTTTCAAACTAAACGCCAAAGTATATGTGCAGTTTTTTTTTCCTACCCTGATGTTAGTTCCCCAAAGGGAGTCATTTTAAACAAATTTGTTACCTTTTGTATTCAATTGAATTAAAAACAATTAGGTAGATGAAAACTCATATTTGAAAAAAATTCGTAAGTATGTTTACGATTAGAAACAGTGTTGTAAAAATGCCTCACATCTGCATTTTAAGACTTACAGATATAGATAGGGATACCTTTTTGGGTTTTGAGAAGAATGGGAAGTGAAAACAGCAACTCAGATTTCCTGAAGTTCTGATTGAAGCAGCTTAGCTTTTAGTAAGTTCAAAGAGGAGGTGCTTTCAAAAGGCACAGAGGAGGAAAACATTGGAGGACAGAAGCTACAAAGCCAAACGCCTGTAGAGGCTAGAAAGTTAAATGTGTGATGTAGGCTGTGTGAAATATAATGGGTACAGTGGGGACTGCGGTAAATCCAAGAGAGTTCATGCCCCAGCCATGGGTACTTTGCATCTCAGCTCCAGCTGATTGTTACCACGTGGAATTCCAGCCAAGTGTTGCCAGATTTTTTTTTTTCCCAAGAGGAGCTGGAAAAGTGATTTTTCTACTTGAAATTTCTTAATTTTCAAATGTTAATGCAAAGGCTTTTATAACTGTGATTTCTAACATACAAACCAAACATAGCTCATCTGTGTGCTGGGTTTGGCTGATGTGCTGCCAATTTTTATCTGAGAAATAAAGGTGGTGCGCGTGCGTGTGGGTAGGCAAGATAGAGGAGCAATGGTGATGAGGTTGTATTTACCGAATGGATTAAAATACGTTCGTGCATAGCTTTAGGTAACTGGAAGTAAATATGATATGACCTTGAGCACCATCATTATTTTAGAGTGTGCACATCTAAATTCCCACTCAACACTCATGACAGATTCTCATGGTGTCATGAAAGAGGTAAATTAGGCCATTCTTCCTTATTTTGGCTGACTAATTAGAGTCATTATCTGTTGCCAGCATATAACCACAAATGTATCCCCCAAAGTTTAACTGAAGTTTAATACATTTAAATTGGTTTCAAGTTGTGTTGGTAACATGAGCAACTGTAGGTGCAACCACAACTTTGTATTTGTAATTGAATTGTCCAGCAGAACATCCTTAGGGCATGACTTCAGCATAGGAAGTGAATGGAGGGACAGAATTCCCTTTTAATTTTCACACCGCTGGGGAGACTTACATAATTCAGTTGTGGCAATGTGCTGCTATTTGTGGTTGGTGTGGTTCCTTTTGCTCATAAAAATAAAAACCATCTCACATCATCTCTCCTCGATTGTCTCGTAAATGTAAATCAAAGAGGGGAAAAAGCTATAAAACAAACACAGATGCCCACTAGATAGACTAAGAAATAATGGACTGGGATTATTCCTTAACATACTTAAGTACAGCGCTTTGCATAAAAGATATACCTCTCTTTAGTCAATAGATGGGTTTCTGAAAAGTTACTTGTAAATCAATTTTGGAAAACAAAACCATATTTTAAATGCATTAGATGAGTATGCTATTTAAAGGAAAGCTAGCACGAATCTTTTTGGAAAGCAAAAATATTGTTTTAAAAAAATGAAATCTCAATTGTAATATATCTTTGCTCCAAGTTCATAAAGCCATTGAGTAATTTTGTTTTAACTGTGTTCCTCATCTTGTTTAAATTATGCTTGAAAACCTTAAAAACCTTTGCAAGTAATGTGTGTGAAATGTTGCTTTTTAGATTTAAGATAGATTTACATATCCACAAAGACTTGAATCAAATCTAGACATGCATAAAATGTTTGCAAATCAAATATTATATAAATTTACAGGCAGAGGAGAGGCTATAGTTGAGGCAAGATTCTTGCAGTTGGCCGGGCAATGCAGGTTCCACATTAAAATTGGGATTTATAGTCCCTTGGGTTCTAAGATGTTCTTTAATCCCTATTTCACACCATGTAGACATCAGATAGCTAAACCAAGAGATCATACTTATCTGTAGGTCTGGGCTCCTGCCCCCTCATGTGCTATCTTAATTCTGTACCTTAATAAACAGATGTGGAACTCAGCCCATGGCTTGATTTTAACAAAAATTCATATGCAAACAAAGCATACAGAAGTGCAAAAGATAGGAGGGTGGGGTGTAGACAAAAGAGTGTTTGCATTGTAGCCACAAAGAATTGTAGATATCACTATGCTTAAAATGGGCTAACAGTCCCACCAGCAGGGACTTTTCAATGTGCTCTGTGAAGTCTTTCAGCCTTCAGCCATCCTAATAGTTGTTTTTATTCTTTCCTCTGCTTGTTTCTTCTTTTTATCCCCTCTCTTTCAGAAGGAAAACAAAAACAAACAAACAAACAAACAAAAAAACTCCTGCAGAGGAGTTAAGCATTCTCCTTTGTTGCCTTAACACCCCATCATGTCCTGGGATCCTACCTTCTGATCCAAGTAGTTCATCAAAGTATTTTCCAAAACAAAGAAAATTTCCTCTTTGTAAATTTTCAAAATGTAAAACTCACCTCCATGTCAAAAGAAGCAGAAGTACCCCCCTCAAATTAACTTAAGCTGAATTAATAAAACCTAAGAAATTATTATTAGATCAGATGGGAATCTCTCAGAACATAAACATAGGAAGAAGGGTGGTTGGCCCTTAAAAGAGTGGAGCAGGGTCTGGAATGCAGTCCAGACTGAACCAGCTGTCCTTCGGTATTTTCTTGCTCTCTCTGAGGCCACATGCCTCTTGTGTTGTATTCTCTATTCACACTTCCTCATTTCTCTCAGCAGATAGGTGATTTGTGCTTCTCTATTATACACATGGCAGCCCCATAGCCCAAGTTCACATAAGCCAGTTCCAGACACCATCTCAGGTTTTTCAGCATCCTAAATTCCCTTTCAAATTCCCTGGTGAGAGAATTTGATTGTCAGCCTGGAATCGGATACCCATTAGCCATGGGGTGTAGAGGATGAGAGAAATGGGGTGGGGTTGGGGGGGGGTCCCATAGGAAAAGCAAAGACTACTCTGAGCCTACCTCTGAGGGTGGAGAAGGGACAATTTTTTAGATAAAAGGATGAGCTGGGTTGATTCTCAAAATAGGAGCCAATTGTAGATTAAAATCCTAAATAATTACCATGTATTTGAGCTGCAAATATAGTTAAAATATGGGATTGCTGCAAGGTATTCAGTAAAGTCTAGACCATAAATGCGTGATAGGGGATCCTGACAGTATAAGAAGGCAAAATGAGAGAAAAATAACTGGATTCCTACTACTAGGCTATATTAAGGTAGAGCGTTGTGAAATAAAACAAATTGAAAATAACCCCAAAAGGCAATTTGTTTTAGAGCAAAATGGAATTAGGATGCAGACATGAATCGATTGAATTTTAACTATGAGAAACTGAGGGAATAATCTCCTTTGTGTACCAAGCGTCCTAGGAGATCATGGTTCAAGCGGGAGCAGTGCAGTGTCAGAAGCATGAAAAATCATGGTGGCGGGGTGGGGGTTGGTGGAGGCAGAGGCTTAAGGAAGCCTCATCATGATCTTTTAGCCTTTTTCTACCACCTCTGTGTGTGCCCAACCAGAAGAGGAGATTAAGCGCTGGCTGGAAATAAAGAAACATTTTTGATAGTATTTAACAATTTAGCCAAATAACTGGGAGTTCTAGATATCTCACCTCTTTAAATATTGGAGAGATTCTCCTTTTTCTGGGTAAATGGAAGCCAGAGAAGGCTAAGACTGCTTCATGACTCTTCCACAGACTCCATCCCTGCAGTCTACCATCTATCAGTTGACATTAAATTCCTCTTTTCATAATTAGAGTCATACATATTGAACCTCAAATTTTGGAGACAGAAATTCATAAGAATTTCTCTTAGAGTGCTCCTTTGATTGAATGTATTTTTAGTACTGTTTGAAAGTTCCAAACAAAGCACATTTAATTTTTATGTCCCGGAGACTGGTAAACACTAAGAAAACAATGTAGTCTTCATTTTACTCTACCCCAGTTTCTGTCGGGCCTATTTGAGCTTGAATATTCTCTGGGCTCAGGTCACATGAAGACATTATCATCCTCATCGTTCAAAGCACCTGGCTATAGAACCTGGAGTGGGAACAATTGCTGAATGACAATGCCGTAAGCTGTAGCCTGCCTTGCCTAATTATACATCTTTCATGGTGCACTGGGCAATTTTTCTTTCCAGTGTCTCCTCCCCTCTGCCCAGCTTCAAACCACATAGTAAAGAAAAGAATCCACAGAGCTCTGCATTAGGGCTTTTAGAGCAACCACAATGCAATCAAAGCATCAGGCTGCATGAGTGGCAGAAACCATTTCTAGAGTGAAGTTGACCCATGTGTTGCACTTGGGCTGTCCTATGGGACAGATGAGGGTGTTGCTCATGGAGGCCACATGTGAAAATGATGATGACTCAGGCTCCCTTGCTCATTTGTTCTCACGTCTCAGTTCCTAACTTTGTCCTCTCGCTCTTTAAATTGGCAGAAAGGAGATTGTGAATCTGAAAGGTCTATCGCAGAACGGAGGTGGCGGTGGTGTTCACCTATGGTTTTCACACTCTAGCTCTGGGTTCTCCGGGACGTTGTCAGGATTAGTGAAGAAATAGATACTCTGACAAGAATGCTAAGAAGTATATGTAAATCAAGGGAAGGAGAATACTTAGAGATAAATTTAACCTAGGTTGTGAAACTTTATCCTTTGCTCTCATTGGGAACCATTGTAAACATCTTATGATCTAAGAGCATAATCATATTAAGAAAACTCCCCACAACTGTGTGTAGCATTAAAAGGCCACTGCGGATAGCTGATGCTCTGAGATTAAAGTTTATCTGTATCTATGGACTCTGGTAAAAAAATGACCAAAATTTAGTAAACAGACTTTACATTTTGTATTCTTTCTCCATTTCCATTGAACTGTATAATCCATTGGTTCACATCTGGCTGTTGGCACTCGTCTCAGAGATTTGATGGTAGAAGATAAGTGTGATGATAATATTCACCTCATGGCATTGGTTTTTAAAGTATTCCACAGATGACTCAGTTTTAAGATCCAGGATAGCATAAACCATGTATTCTATTTTCCTATATTTTGTTACTCTCCATTACTATATTCTGCATACAATAGCAACTTCATAAACACTTGATAACTAGTGCATGGCAATATATTTGATTATAGTCATGATGTCAACAGATACTACATAACATTATATATTAATATGTTATACACACACACACACACACACACACACACACACACACACATAATTTCCATTTAGTAAACTGTTCATTTAGTATAAATTTACTAGACTTCTACTTGTGCCAGGATTTTTGCTCAGGACTGGGGGGTATTAAGTTGTAAGAATTTATTCCAATATTGAGATCAAGTTTGATAGAAATGATGTAATATACTAATTTCAATACATTTCGAGCAAACTATGATTGCTTATTCAGATGTTAACACTTATTTAGGGGTTACTGTTTTGTTCTTGCATGAATATACCCAAGCGCCATTAAGGAAAAACCCTGAGAATGGAAGCTTAGTTTTCTTGTGGAAACAACAGGTTTTCCTTCCTTTCTCCTCTCTGCTTCTCTTTATATTACCTGATTTTACTCCATCATTTAATCTCATGATAGATCAAAGCTTGTGAATCCCAGGGGGTCACATACTTTGTTTTTTTTTCTTTTCTTTTCGCCTTTTTAAAATAACTTTCTGTAGACTACATTTTAGCTTCCTTGGAACTACTATTTCTCATTTCATCTCTAAGGAGTTTTGATGACTCCAGTGTTCTCAGCTTCCCTGGTAGCTCAGTGAAGCCATATGGCTAAACTCAGGCCAATAGGATGTAATCAGAATTGGGTGGGTGCAGAAGAATTTCCTTTAAAGGGAGTGTTCCCACAGTTCCTTGCTCCTTCCTCCACTCTCCTGCCTGGAAGACAGATTTGAGGCGTGGGGTGCTGGCAGCTATTTTGGATCATGAGTGCAAACACTGCTTTCTAGGGATGGGAGAGCAATGAGAGGAAAGGAGCCACCATATCAGCTCGGGTTGCCTATCTCCTGACCTTGTTTTGGTCAGGTCAAAACAAGTAACCTTGTTTTGGCTTTTCTGTAACATGCAATTGAACCTCATTCTAACAAATACTTAACATCTCCTGATTTTTCCTGACGTTAATATATAGAAATCCCTCTGCGGAAAAGATCTAGGAATTGGTAAAAATCATGGAAAAAATGTTCTTCAGCACTGACAACTGGGAAATAGAGCCATTCAAATGCCAGAATTTCTACTGGATTCAATGGAGGTCAAAACAAAGGAAACCCCCACCCCAAGGTTTGGAATACTGTCTGCAAGGGAGTTAGTGCCTTTGAGAGAAGCAAGGGGAAGAAATTGGGGACCTTATGGACAATTTTAGGACTTAAAGAGGCTGTACTGGAGACGGAGAAGTGTGTAGAATAAGGGAGAAAGCAGCATTTGGAGCCCCTTTCTCACCAACTGTCAGCAGAATTGAGGTGAGAGTTTGGGGTGGCTGGATGACCTGAGCAGAAGCCCCCAGAAGCAGTGGTGGCAGTGACTCTGGAAAAATCATTTCCTGAGTCTGAAATGATCTTAACCGATGCAGCAGGGAGCTGCATGGAGAAATCTGACCTGCAGATTTGTGGAGGTGGGAAGTTACATCAGAACAACCAGCTTGTGCAATAGCAATAGTTACAGAGGAGCAACTTCCTGAGAGGGCACATTTCTTCCCTGATGTGGCGGGGAGCTGTGAGTTGGGACTGGGAAGTTCGGAGCACTGGAAGCCAAGGGCTGACAAAGACAGTAAAGGAACCAGTCAGGGAGATCATTCTTGCTCTAGAAGCAAGCTGTCCCACTGTTGGTCTGCCCCTGAAGTAGCAGGTTTACTAGGAATGAAGATGAAATCCTCTGTGTTGAAACTCCTTTCCCCTACCCTTCCCCTCCAGCATTTCTAAACCTCATCCGTGTTCCTACATTTTTCAAGCCCATCACCTGGGAATCTGAAAGGTGTCCTTCAACTACAAGCGAAGAAGAATCGCCCAACTTATTTCTAAGGGAATACTGGTCCTTAATAGGCTTTTTACTACCGTGTTTCCCAGAAAATAAGACCGGGTCTTATATTAAGGTTTGCTCCAAAAGACGCGTCAGGGCTTATGTTCAGGGGATGTCATCCTGAAAAATCATGCTAGGGATTATTTTCCAGTTAGGTCTTATTTTCAGGGAAACATGGTATTTCAATATGAAAAACTCGGGGGGAAAAAAGGAAAGAATCCTGTGAATAATTATGAACCATAAAGAAAGGAGCGTATAGTTAAATAATCAAAAGAAAGAACACATTCGGAATGTGTTCCTTTCAGCTTTCCTTTATTGTAAACTTAAATTTTTATCAAAGTAATATATTCTGTATTAGTTTTACAACTCAGCTGAAAGACTTATAGTGCCACTCACCTTTTCCTCATCGCCAATTCTCACTCCCCTAAGGCAATCATTTATAACTCTTAGTAGTAGCTACCCCCACATTTAACTAACACAATTATCCTATTAATTTTTTAGGTTTCGATATTATTTCCTATGATAGGAAATAGGTTCTTTCTCCCACATATCTCATTAAAATCATATCAAATTTCATTAACCAGCATTTACATTATTATGATTATGTTAAAAGTTGAGACACTTTACTTTTGTATCATTTTCTTTGTATCATTTCCTTTCTCATACTACAACTTTTGTTTTGGCTGGAATTAACAATTTCCTTCTTTCTGTTGGTTTGCTTGGTTTCTGCGTACCTATAACTAATTTATTGCTAAATTCTCCAAATTAGAAGTAAATCTCCTTGTTACCGTCAAACAGTTTTGGCACAGAGCTCCTGGGTGCTCCAGTCTCTTGCCCTCATCTAGGTTTCCTTCCCAGTTGTCATCCTGGAATCTCCCTTTACCATTTTTCTAGATTTCTCTCCGTTTTTAACTGTATAGGACCTCCAGTTTCCCGATTTCTGTGTTTTCCTTTTCTGTGGTTTACTCCTTTGTTTCGATGGAACCCATCCACAAATGGCTTCCTGCAAAAAAAAAAGGAGCATGACAAGAATATTTTTTTGAGACCTTGACCACCTAAAACTGTCCTTATTCTGCTTTAACATTTGATTTATAATTTGACTGGCACCAGAATGCTGACTTGAAAATAACTGGGAGATTTTGCTCCTTTATCATTTAACTTCTCATGTTGCTAAGTCAAATGCAGTTCTCATTCTCCATTCTTCTGAAGTACCCTGTTATTTCTCTTGGGGGGCCTTTAGGCTCTTCTCTTTATCCCTAGTATTTTGATATTTCACAGAGGTATTCCTTGTAGTGAGTCTATTTATTATGCTGGACACTTGGACCTTTGCAATCTGGAAATCCATTGTCTTAGATGTGGAAAATTTTATTGTATTATTTCTTGGATAATTTCTTGTTCTTTATTATTATTATTATTATTATTATTATTATTATTATTTTATTTCCTCCTTATGGAATTCCTATTATTTTGATGTTGAACCTTTGGAACCCCTTCATTAATTTTCTTAATTTATTTCCCTACGATTTTCTATTTTTTCTTGTTTGCTTTACTTTCTGGAGATTTCTTCCATTATCTTCCCTTCTTTTTATAACATTTTTTATTTAATGCTTCTCTGAAAGTTCCTTTTAAAAATGCCAGTGTGTTATTATTTCATGATGAAAAAAATATTCTCTGATTACTTTGAGACTATTAATACAACTTTTTTTTTTAATTTTAAAACTTTTTTTATGCTTGCTGCATTGTCTTTGTTTCCTCCAACTGTGTTTTGTTTATTTTGCCTTGTCTTTCCTGTTAGAGACTTTTCTCAAATGTGTGGTGAACTTTGACTTTATGTTCATATTTAAAATGAAGATTGGAATTCTTATGTACAGGAGCAGGGCCTGTCAGCTGGTGGCCTCTGAGTGTCGTTAGCTGAAGGTCTTTTGGGGGGAACCATTTCTACAGAGAAGGTCTCTAATCTGTTGTCTGGGTACTGGGGGTCTCATACCTGAATATGTATTGTTTGCCTGGATCCCTAATCCCATTTTCAAAATGACATATCGCTTTCACTTTCAGCTGTCTGAAGATCCTGACTCTGGATTCTCACTGGTTTTATCTCTTCAGGGAGATAATCTCCTTAGGGAGGGTCCTCTAGGAAGGATAAGGTTCTTGGCTGAATAAATGGAGAGTCAGAAGAAATCCTTGCTAAAGGATTTCATCCATTTCTCCTGTTTTCAGACGTATCTTTCAATAATGTTTTTAGACATACCTGGAATAGTCAATTTATGATATTTTCTAGAGTTGTGTGGTACAAATTATCTTGATGGTTCATTTTGTTCTTTTCCTCCAGTCTTAGGTTTCAGGTTTCTGAACACAAACACAGACACACAGACACAGACACACACACAGGCACAGACGCACACACACAGACTTACACACAACTAGGAAGATACTATTTATACAGAAAATCATATTTTTAAAAATCATTGAAGGAAGCAGAAATATATTTTATAAACTATTTTGTGGTCTTTAAAATATTGAAAAACCATGAGTTCTATAAAGTAAAACCCGTAAGATGAGATGATAATACAATAAACAGATTTGAAATTAGAACTGGTTTGAGAAGCAAGCAGAAATTTAAAATGAGTTATAAGAAAAAAAGAAGAATTTTAAAGTAAACACTTAAGAATAAAAATGTAATAGGAGTAGAAATAACATTATAGTAAATCAAGTCAAGGGTATAGAATATATGCTTGATAAAAATCTCCCAGAATGCAGAGGTAAATGGCAAAGAAATAAGGATAATCAGAGATGAGGTAAGTAATTTGGAGGATATATTACTGAGATCCTGCTTATAGAGAGTGAGTGTTACTGAATGAGATGTCAAAATAAATAGAAGGAAAGCAATACTTGAAAAAGAAAATTAAATAACACTTGGCTGGGCTAGTGAATAAAGTTCTGGCTTTACAAACTGAATAAGCTCAACAAGTCCCAGAAAATATTAATGAAAATAACTTAACACATAGATGTATTCTGATGAAAGTCTTAAACTTCAAGAGGGGAAAAAAAAAACACAATCTGACATGTTTCTAGGCAGGAAAGACTGGTCATTTACAAAAGAAAAAGAAAAAAAACAAACCCAAAACATCCATCTAGCATCAGTTTTTCCCTTTGTAATAAGAAACACCAGAAGATTATGAAGTGTTTTCCTGAGTTTTAAAGGGGAAAAAAGATTGTAACTGAAGATTTCTGTATTGCAATTAGGTTTTCTTCCCACGCAAAGGTAACAAAATCACTTTATTGGATATATTGAGTGGGTGCAAAAGTAATTGTGGTTTAAAAGGTTAAAAATATTTGCAGAAACCTCAATTACTTTTGCAACAAGGACTCACAAAGCATACGTTACATTTTCTTTTAAAACTATACACAAAGTTTTACTACCAACTAAAAGATGAATACACACACACAGTATCAAGAATAAGAAACTAATGAGATACAGAAAGGTGAGTGCTAATATTATAAAAAAATAAATCTTAATATGGTAATGTAAAGAAACTAAAATATCAGTAATTATAAAAATATGTATATTTTAAAAGAAGAATGATCAAAGCTAATATCTAGACCTCAAATCTTGGACTATGTCACAAAAACTGGTAGAATGAAGTAAAAGTTGTCATTTTCTCATCTATAGAATCTGTTTCTATCTAAAATTAATAATTAAAGGAAAATAAAACTTTAAACATAGTTGAAAAATATAACAACATATGGGGGGTTAATTTCTTATAAACAACTAGAGGGGAGAGGAGAAATATAACTTGAATAAAACAGGTGGAAACAAATAAAACATCAAGGAAGGATTGAAAAAAAACAAACAAACAAAAAACCAGAAAGCATCAAAGTGACAGAAGAAAGCTGTAGGGAAATGTACGTTTTAATGGAAACCTGTACCTTGTCTCCAAACAGCACACCCTTCCAGTTTATCAAATTCTAGCCTCTGGTTTCTCTGGTTTATTTTACAACTGTACAGCTGTAGGTAATTGATAGCAATGCAAATTAATTCTTGTCTACAAACATACAAATTCTGTCCTGACCTGGTCAATTGAACTATTTCCCCAATCTCCCTCCAACCCCCCCACCCCCCCACCAAAACATTTTGCCTTTATTTGCAGAGTCCTGTCAATAGTCCTGATCTATAAATGTGTCTGTTCTTCAGATTCTCGCTTGAACTGGTTATGACAGCTGTCTGGTTCCCTCATGAATTAAATAACATCTTTAACACATGTTTATTTCTATATTTGTACGAGAGTAATAGTTGAACTTTTGGGAAATTTTTCTGTTAGGAAAACTGATCAGTTCTGGTTAGTATAAATGGATTGAATCCTGAGCAGAAGAAAAACAATGATATCAGAGAGAATTAAAGCAGCATAACAGTTTTTGCTGTATGAAAGGAACTAAAAAAAGGTAAAAAAGTAAAAGTTTGGGCAACAATATCCTGGGCAAGACCAGACACAAACCATGGTTAGCAATGTTAGTACATGACTGAGTAGAATTTATGTCAAGTAACAATAAATAGGACAAAGAAAATCAATGTAAATATTTGAACTTTCAGTCTGCAATGAATTTATAATAGGTTCTAAATGTACCATTGAGATAGATAATGCAGAAAATGTCAGAAAATGAGGAGAAATGGTTAGAGCCAATAGTGGTAAGAATACCTGTTAGACTTCTCCTTTCTACTTAACACATGGAATAGGGAAAATAAATACATACATACATACATACATACATACATACATACATACATACATACGTACATATATAGATAAGGGTTCAAGTGATATAATTGACAGTATTGATTTATTAGTCATATATTGAACTTTGTACTCTGTGAGTAGGGAGATGATATACCTGTGAAGTGTTCCCTCTTGCAGAATAAGTTTGCAGTGTTAGAAAGTTTGATATGACCAGAAGAACAGATCATTAGTTTCATAAAAAAAAAGAAAAATATACTCAAAAGACATCCTCATCATATGCTTGAGTGTTACTCTGTCCTTGACTTGGATCTTTAACTCACTCAGCTTGACTCTCATTGAAGCCTGCCTAAATGATTGATAGATTGACAAATAAACCCAAGAGCTGTTACTCCAAAAAAAATAAAAAAGATAATAAACAAATTTCTAGATAATCCACTAAAAGTAAAAACAGAAAATAAAATGACTACGCATACGTTTATTTCTTGTTTAATTAAACATAAAGAAAATGGTATATACAAGGATTATGCAAAAGCAGCTATGTTAGAGCATGGGTTATAAATTATAAAATTGAAATAATCTAAATGTTCAAGAACAGGCTATTGTATATTTTATATTTAATCAAATCCTGTGCTGCTATTAAGAAAAATATTGTAGAGAAATACTTAGTAACATGGAAAATGTTCACAGTGTGTTATTAAGGGGAGAAAATGACTGCAGACAAAATGCAGAGTATAATTTTATATCTGTAAGAAGTATAAATATATGTATAAAATGTATGAAAAAATTTATGCTACAAAATTACAAATCAATTTTTTTCTGAGTAGAGAGTAGAGATTAAAAAAATTATGCTCAGCTATATGTTCTAACCTTAGACTATAAAGATATGTGATAAAAAAGGTAAAAATGTTGATACCTACATTAGGCATGTCTTCTGTTTTCTCCCTGCCCCACTTTCCTTTCCCCAGGCGTTTGCACAGGCAGCTCATGAGTGATTCTGCATAGATAACAACAGATAAGGCCAGAAATACACACCTGCTCAAGCGAGGCTCATTAGTTCCATTTTCCTGGAATTTCAAATTGGGATTCAGAATCACTAGTCAGTTACCTGTGAGGATAAGAATCATACAAGTAGACAAACCTGAGGAGCTGGGAGCTGTCATTTGAGTGTGGCCACTCAGAAACATTGAGCAAGGAGAATGGGTTTGCAAAAAGTATCATCAATAACAACAACAAAGTATGGTATTTTTTATGTGTTCATATGTGACTGGCTTTCGAAGCACTCCACATGAATGAACTCATTCATAGGCACATCGAACCTTTAAGGTAGATACTATCAAGGTCTTTACGTGAGGAAAGCAAGGCATCTCGGAGAGATGAGATGAATTGAAGAACAGTGCTGAGGACAGAGAGGTGAATGACCACGCGATCTCAGCCAGAGAAGAATGGCTCCCTTAGGCCTCAGGGCTTTGCAGGTCCTCGTCCTAGTCCCTTGTGGGACCTGGTTATATTTCCTGCATTCTATTTCCAACAGATTACTCTGACTCCTTAAGCTAAACCCTTTGTCCTTCACAAGCTTGAGCAATACCAGTTTCTTGCAGTCTACCAACCCACGGCTAAGAGGAAATAAATGCTGTGTGAGTGACTACATATAAAGTATCTTTGATGTCTTTGAATTCTTTTCATGTTGTCTTTGAATCTAGTCCAACGAGGGGAATAAAATATTGCTGGAATTCATCATATACAACTCCATACAGTAAGTGGCATGCATTCTCACACCTCACAGATAGTTTCAGAAAGTATTAAAAATATGCCCGTTAAGAAGAAGTATTAAAAATAAGCCCTTGAGAGATTGAGGAAATCTCTAGACACTCTTCCTCCTCTCCACAACATGCATATTTATGTAAATGTTTATAAACAATTTCAGGGAGAGTTCACATAATTTAATGTGGCGACCAACTTCTGGGTTAGAGGCTGTGGTTTTGTTTTTTTTAAATTGTATTTTCTTTAGCTTACGTTAGATGAGTTAACGTCATCTAACCTGAGTGTTGAATGTTTTAAAACATCCACCTCCTAGACTAGTTTTGTCAGTCTCTGGATGCAGGATAAGTGGAGGGGGCCAAAAAGAGCATTCCTGGGAAAGCAGCACAGAGACAGGAGCCTCAAAAATGACTTCGTGGCAAAAACCAAAACCAAAAACCAAAAACCAAACCCAAAACCTTTTGTAAGGTATGAAAACTGGATAAGAAACTTCCTCCTCTGATCCAACACTTGAACTCTTTGCTTCCTAGATTTTAGGATACACTGCCTTGTGAAGTTTTTTGTTTTTGTTTTTGTTTTTTTATGAAAGATTTTCTGTCTAGAGGTAACTTGTATTTCAGAGTGGTAAAATTATTGGAAACTTATTAAAAATTATTGAAAAACTATAAAAATTTGCCTTGGAGCCATGGGATGTGTTTCTTCCTTATTTCAGTGTAGTAATGGATGTGTATTTTTACCTAGATGGGTATTTTTACCTAGAAAATTCAGTGGCCAAATATCCTGATGAAAAGAGAAGCATTCAGTTAATCATGTGGATGTTTTGTCTACATGAGGGAAAATCTGTGATGTTTCCAAATATTTGAAAAAAATATTTGGGAACATCCAGATGTTTGGTCTTACACAGCTCACACATCCAGATGTTGGACCAAATCTCCCCCTTTTCCAACAGGATGTTTCAGCATCAAGTAAACCCAACCATGGTTATAGTAATCCCAAATTGTTAACTAGTGTTTCAGAAAGTTATCTGGGGGCAAAACATGGCACACCCTGTTCTGTGTGAAGGTTATAGATGATCATAAACATTAAGAGTGGGGGAAAAAAAGGAGGGGATTATACTACCAACCAATCAGGTTGAGTCATTACTAACATAAATTGTCAGCAGTAATGTTCTCCTGCAGAGTCTAATAATTAGGAATAATAAACATAAGCTGGTGGCCCTTATGGATTTAAAGGAAGCCAGTAGCACTTGCAATGTTTACAAAACTTGAAAGATGTAGAAAGGGACATCCTCTGATTCGAAATGAGTCAAAAATTCGAAGCTTCATGGAAGGGGGTTAGGAGAGTTCATTTTCCTCCGCTTATTTTATTGGGCTCATCTAATGTGACCCTGAAGCATCTCTGATTACAATGTTCTTAAAAAAAAAAAAAAAAAACTTGTGGGAATCAGCCTAATAAAAATACTGTAAAGAAATACAGCTCATCCCGCAGCTGTGGGCCGGCTGTGTGGATTACCATGGTGCAGGAGAGAGAGTCAGCCTCCAGAAAGCAGATTCCATTTTCGACATGGCAGTAACATGAACTTGAATGGAGGCGTTAAATGAGAAGACAATGTTTTGATTCTGATTAAGATTCTAAAATCTGATTTTTAGCCAACTTGTTGTTGGCGAAGAACAGCATTGCCATAAATAAAATAGCCACAGATGGGTCTGAATATCTGTTATGAACAACCATCAAGCAAATGCTTTTATTTTAATTGATTGATACTGAACAAAAGTAGTATTCAGCCAAAACCTTATTGCTGGTCCTGTTGTAATTATTTTTTTAACCAGTTCACCGCTGCATTCCAGAGTGTCAAGACCTCCTACAGAGGTACCTGGTACAATGTCTGCACCTGATACGTGTTTGGCTTTGCATACCATGCCTGAAATTGTTCAAGAAATTAATCTCTTTTTTTATTTGCAAAAGCATAGCTTCTTGGAAAGTAACTTAGGTTTGGTCTGGGTTTCTTTTTTAAAGTTAGTTTTCAGAGAACCTGGCGTTGGTTTGAAGTTAGGAATAATATAGGCTATCATTGTAAGATGGGAATGACTGTTTCAAAGCCAAAGCTGACTTTCCAAGAAATTTATCCAGAGAACAGAGGAAGAAGCATTTCAAATGCTCTAAAAAAGCAATACATATTTTTAATTGGTTTCTGAAGAATTGAACTCTGGCTTAATTTGAGAAAGCATCTTAAAAATCCTTCACATTAGAGAGAAAGTTACCCAAGCATGATTCAATTAAAAGATATGTATATATTCATATATATATATACATACATATATACACACACGTATATAGGTATATATATTGGTATATATACATACATATATGCACACATATATATATGTATATATAAACATCTATATATACATATGTATGTATATATACACATATACGTGTGTGTATATATGTATGTATATATATATATATATATAAATACGTGATAATACTCAGCATTGTTTGGTTTTGATAGAAACCAGAAAGCATAATTTTGGTTCTGAAAATGCTTTCACTGGGGGTGGAGAAGGAAATATAATAACAGTACTACAGAAATTATATGGAACCAAATCAGGAACTAGCCACCATTTCTTCCTATGATGAAAGTGAAACTTACACCTTTACATGCCAACTAACTGGAAAAAATTTCCTACAATGATATGTTGAGAAGTGTTATAGGAGAAGTGGCAACTAGAGAGACCAGGGGCATCACTGGGAATGTATATTATGGTGAATAAGAGCAAACTGGAGACAGGTGGCTTGGTGAGAATCAGAGTTCCCTCTCTTCTGGCTGGCTGACCTCATGCAAGATACATTACCTCCCTATGCGTCGGTTTCCTCATCTGCAAAAGTGTCGGTTTCCTCATCTGCAAAAAGGAGATGACATTGTAGTCCTAGTGCCAAAGTTTCTAGTCAGGATTCAATAAGGGATTTTATGTAAGGCTCTTAGATTAATGCCTTCTATGTAATTGACCTTTGAAGTCAAAATGCATGAACCAAAGAGCACTGAATCAAAAGTTATGGGAAGATCTAAGTTGGGAGTGGGAACTAAAGCCATACAATAAGATGCTGTGATCAGAAATAAAATGAGACATGTTTTGACACTTAATGACATTTTAAAAGATTGGGCAGCAGCAAGATGTACACATGTGTCTGCAGAAAATGTGGTGAGGGGGTGGAGGGGTTGGGAAAGGGAGATCAATCTCAGCTTTCAATTAGGATCCTGTGGGTGGAGAAGAAGACTGGAGTTTGAAAAAAAAAAAAAGAAACTGGCTGATATTATTATTATTTTTTTTTGATGCAGCATTCCAGAAAACATAATCAATGGCACCCGTCCAGTTCCCATTTAGTAACCAAAGAACTAGCTGCAGCTGTTTTTTATGCCTGGTGGTGCCAGTTTGATAGTGTATAATCATATTTGCATAAAGATAAAAAGGAAGGTGTTATAGAACACAGTTAAGCCTATGGTTTCACCATGAATTAAAGGTAATTTCAGACTAATTAGGTATAATTTGTTAAGGAATTCTTCCCCGCAATGATGACTCTGATTTTGTAATTACAGGACAATGCTTACTGTGGCTTTCAAGGCAGGAGAAAGCACACCCGAGGGGGTCGTGTCCCACACTAGGCAGATCTAATGGTGCCACAAAAGACAGGTGTTTTGTCAGATTTCAGCCACACACTTTCACACCTGCAACGCATTAACTACAGCAGCAATGTTAATGAAGACCAGGTGCCTGTTCTCCAACTTAAATGAGGAACTGGCATGAGGTTTGCTGTTTGCTACCTGACGTATTCCTCTGCATCTCTGAATGCCCGCGTTTTGGTTGACTGGGAAGCTCAGCAGGGTGAGTAGGCTTTGGGGTGGCTCTGCCCCGGTGCTTTTGAGTGGGAGGATGGAGGTATTGACATGTTGACCTTTGTGTTATGGTAGTTGCCTCTTTACCCACCCACTAGTCTCACATTAGTCCTCACCCTAAAATCGGGAGGAGAGGGGGAAACTCTCCTAGCACAAAGCATCTCCAGGCTTTCTGTGTTGTCACCCCTTCTGTGCAGAGTTCAGACTCCCAAAGACCTGAAAAGAGCTGACCTGCACAATCTACAAAATGGATTTCTGGAAAGTGCTGTGTTATCAGCTGCTACCAGGGAAAGTTTGATTGTAGCTACTTGAGTCTTTGCAAACTTGAAGTTTTGCCATCCTATCCGGAAATGAGTAATGGAGGCCTTGAGCAAGCTTTTTCATTTTAATAAAACACAAGGTTTTCATTGCGTGGGGCTACATCATTGTAATGTTCTCTGTTATGAAATACAAAATCTTTTTCTCCCTCCCCCCTCCCCACAAAAAAATAAAATAAAAACCTCAGCAATGGCTCTTTCCCTTCTCCTTTTTTCCTTTTTTCCTTTGTTTCACTCCTTTGAGCTGCAATTGTCTGCCTCCCTGAAATTTCCAGCAGCTAAGTGAAAAGTTAATATTGTCTCAAACAAAACAAAACAAAACCACACACCGGAATTGAAAGTGGGGAAAAGAATGGGCAGGTCTGGGTTCTCAGCAGCAGGAGTATAATTATCAGACTCATTACCAGTGACTTCAGGCGCATGAGAGTCCCCTAACAAAACAGTTAGCCTCTTTACCCTGGGAAATAGAAGGGTGGACAAATATCAAAATGTTTGACACTGAATTCAAACTCCCAGCCCTAATTAAGTTAGAAAAGAACAAAATCAGAGATGTTGGGAGTAGCAGATGTAAATCATGGAGTGGGAAGGACCTCTCAAGTCTAGAATTCCTTAACTCTTAAGTCCCTGAAGCGACTGCATGGGCACCCCAAGCATAACTTTCAGAAACTGACCCTTGCAGTGACTTGCTGCTAACACAGATCCAAATCATTTATTCTGTGTAATTTTGCAGTGTTTTTCAATGTACATTCATAGTGAGTTTGAGAGTTTTGCAAAAGCACCCCAACAGTACCAAGATGGTTGGGTGGGGAGGTCGTCCCAGAAAGGCAGGACTCTGGCTTTTTCTCTCACAGTCTGCCACCCACAATGAAAACAATTTTATTTTTCAATTTATTTCTTTGTAAGATTTACTTTTTAGAGCAGTTTTAAGGTCTTGTCAAAGTTGACGGGTGGGTACAGAGGTTTTCCATGGAAGCTCTGTCCCTACACATGTTCAACCTCCCCCATCAGGGTGGTACATTTGTTATATTGATGAACCTGCCTTGACACATTACCACCTAAAGTCCAGAGTTTATATTAGGGTTCAAGATTGGTGTTGTGTATTCTATAGGTTTGGACAAATGTGTAATGACATGTACCCACAATTAAATATCATGCAGAGATTTTCTCTGCCCTAAAAATCCTCTGAGCTATGCGTATTCATCCCCCCACTGGCCCTGGAAACCACTGAACTTTTTACTGTCTCCATAGATTTGCTTTTTCCAGAATGCCATATAGTTGGAATCATATAGTGTGTAGTTTTTTCAGACTGGCTTCTTTCACTTAGTAATATGTATTTAAATTTCTCATGTCTTCTTATGAGTTGATAGCTCATTTCTTTTTAGCACTGAATATACCACAGTTTATCCTCACCTACCAAGGGACATCTTGGTTGCTTTCAAGTTTTGGCAATATGAATAAAACTGCTATAAACATCAGTGTGCAGGTTTTTGTTTGGGCATAAGTTTTCAACTCTTTTGGGTAAATACCAAGGAGCATAATTGCTGGATCAGATGGTAAGAGTATGCTTAGTTTTGTAAGAAACTTCCAAGCTATCTTCTAAATTTTATTCCCTCTTCTTTTTCCTCCTTTTCTTTGTTTTACCTCTTTTACCTGTAGTGGTTTGTTCCCTGAAATTTCTAAAAGTTACATAAAAAAGTTACTATTTTCTTGAAAAACAGAAACATGACATTGCAAACTCAAGATACAGGGAACAGATTGGTGGTTGCCAGAGACAGGGATGGTGGTGGGGGGGTGGTATACTGATGAAAGTTGTTTAAAAAACAAAAACAAAAACAAAAACATGGCTATACTATTTTGCATTCTCACCAGCAGTGAATGAGAGTTCCTGTTGTTTCACATCCTCACCAGCATTTGGTATTTCCCTTTCTTGTCTTATTGAATTAGCTAGCACTTTCAGTACAATGTTTTGGAGTGGTGAGAGAGGATACCCTTGCCTAGTTCTTTTCTATTTATTTTATTGATTTGGTATCCATCAAAGATTTAAGATGAAAAACGATTGTAGCTACCAAAGGATAGTTTGAAAATCTTATCTTAGGGCAGAAAATCTTTGGCCTTCTGCTGAGTAATCAAATATTCGATCAAATTCAAACACTTCTTATGGAAAATGTTGGCTGTGTGTGCAGATTGTCTTGAAGACCACCTCTGCGCAAAGGTGCTGAGGTCATTCCATTGTTATATTGATGAACCTGCCTGGACACATTATCACCTAAAGTCCAGGGTTTATATTAGGGTTCAAGCTTGGTGTTGTGCAAAAAAGGAAGTAAGGTTTTTGGTGTTTCTAAGCAAGCCTAATGTCTAAAGCAAATGAATCACTTTTCAATTAATGCTACGGAGTGTTTGGACTATAGGTACTCACCAGAGAGCTCAATTTCAAATTATCTGCTTTTCAGTCTCATTGAAAGTCCCATTGACACAACTGATGTTTGAGAGATTGTTTCAGGCCTCCCTACTCAATGTGTGGTCTATGGACCAGTAGCAGTGGCCCATTTTGAGAGTGTGTTAGAAATGCCAAATCTCAGGCCCCAACTCAGACTTCCTGAACCAGAATCTGCATTTTTAACAAGTTCATCTGTTGTTGAGCCAAACTGTTGACTCATTTGTGTATTAAACTTGGGCCAGCATTGGGCTTGGAGACAACTGTAACCACATATTCCTCTGGATCAGAATATCTTAACTTAGGATCCTTTTGATCCACAAATCTGCCTTGTTTGTAAACTCTCTGCAATTGAAAGCAAAAGTGAATCTGTGCGAGGGCATGTGTATTTGTGTTTCAACCATAGATTCACTTTTTGGTGAAGAGGGTTTATCATTTTTCAGCTTTTAAAAATATTGCAAGCTATACAAATAATTACTTTTTTAGATTGGCAAGCCCTACTCTTATGCTGGGTCAGAACTCCAGACTTAGAAATGCCAACTTTAAAATTGTAATTGAATTTGCTCAGCTTTTGTTCAGTGTAGGTAAAATGAAATCATTTTTGCATCTTCTGCAAAAGGCTTTTCAGTTTGCCAAAGTGTGGTTCAATATCACTTATTAGAGTTTTAGGGCAATAAAAAAAGTTCCTGAATAAATGTAATACTTATTTTTGTTAGACAATTAGTTCTATACAGTTCCCAGTCCCACCCCTGGCCCTCTTTTTCAATTTTTGTTTTTCAATGTTGCAAGTTGGGAGGAAGCTCAGAACTAAATATGGCACTCACTTATAAAACACTCCAAAGGCAAAATTTCTGGGACAGATTCGTGAAATAGTACTGCACAGAGGTGGTAACAATTAAACTGTGCTTGAAGACTAGGAAGGGTCATCAGGGATGGGAAAGGAGAAGAAGGGTATGTAACCGAGAGAACTAAGAACTACTGCAAAGCTAATGAGGGTTGGGTTCTCTATATCGTTCTGGCTACTCCTTGTCCATCATCAAGTATAGTGTCTAGCTATCCATGCTTAGTAAATATCTTTTGCCAAACAGACAAATCAGCTTAAATACTTAATGCCAACTGTGTGGTAATGTGAAATTGTAATTAAGAAAAGAGTTAAAGTCTTAAGATCTGTCTGGGTTCCGAGTCCACATTCATTACTCAAAGCTATATGACCTTTGATACATTTCTTATCCTCCCTGCACCTAGGTATTTTTCAAATATAAAATATGGATAAAATGGCACCTAACCCATAGGGCTGTTATGAGGATTACTTTAATTAATGCATACAGGTTCTTAAAACAGTGCCTAGTACATAGTAAGCAGTCAATATTTTATTACTAAGTATCCAACACTTTTCTAGGTCCTGGGGAAATGGTGATAAGAAAAACATCATCCTAGTTCTAACAAGACTTTAAGCAGGAGAAAATAGGCATTCAAAAATTAATTTCACAATTAGTTACTTAAAATAGGGGTACATGCTATGAATGGAGGAGTACAAGTTGCATTTCAGAGGACCTGACCAGGATCAAAAGGCTTCCCTGTGGAAGTGAATTCAGGTGAAGGGGAATAGGGGAATGGAGAGAGATGCAGTCCAGCCCAGCATGTGGAGGTGAAAGGGGTGAGATGAAGTTGATGATGTGGACAGGACCTGGATCATTCGGTGCCTTGTGAAAAGTTGTGGGCTTTAGTCTCATAACCGTGAGGTATCCGAAAAGGGTTTTAATCAGGGGTGTGAGATGAGTGGGTTTAAATTTTTAATGTATCATTACAACAGGTATGCGAAGAGTGGGTTGAAAATGAAATGAGAGTGTTGAGAGACCAGTTAGAAAGCATTTATGGTAGGACGTGAAAGAATTAATTGGAACTTTGTGTAGGATGTTGGCAAGAAAAGATAAAAGAAAAGTGCATGAATTGAATATACATTTAGGTAAAGTAGAAGGGCTTGGTGGTTGATGGATTCCTGATTGAATTGTATGAGGTATGATCAAACAATATGGTTAGTGTTTAAATAAAAAAAAAAATTGTTACAGTGAAAGACATGTTGCAGTTAATCCCCCTCAAAATACTGCCCCTTACTTCAAATACTTATTCCATTGTTCTGTCCCTTTCTGAAGCAGTTCTGGAAGTCCTCTTTTGTGTGTCTTTAGTTGCACTGTCATGGCTGCCTTGATGTCCTGAATTGATTCAAAATGTTTACCTTTCATGGTAATTTTGACTTTGGGGAAGAGTCAGAAGTCACATGGTGCTAGATCTGGTGAATAAGGTGGGTGAGGACACACCGAAATGTTTTTATTTGACAGAAGTTGCTGTAGTAGAAGTGATGTGTGATATGGAGCCTTTCTGTTGTGATCACAAAATACAGTGGTTGCTGCTGCTGAGTGCCATCCAATAGAAAGGCAGGGATCTTCAATATGGGAAGTGGAGCATCTAACCTTAACAGTGTGTGACAAATTTCAACTTGTTCGGTGCAGGTGGTTATGAGCTACGGTTGAGAGAAAGTATGTTTTAAAGTGTGCAGTAAATCATCCTGCATCATGACAACATTCCATGTCACACATTGCCTCTGGTATACAGCTATTTCTGTCAAATAAAAACATTCTGGTGTGTCCTCCCCCACCTTATTCATCAGCTCTGGCCCCATACAACTTCTGGCTCTTCCCCACAGTCAAAATGATTCAGGACATCAAGGCAGCCATGACAACACAACTAAAGACACTCATGAAACAGGACTTCCAGAACTGCTTCAGAAAGTGGCAAGAACAATGGGATAAGTGTATTCGAAGCCAGTGGGAGTATTTTGAGGGGGATTAATGGCAATGTGTCTTTGAGTAATAATTTTTTTTATTTAAACATTCACTATATTTTATGATCACGTCTCGTATTGTGCTTTTCCTTTTCTTTTTTCCCTTCAAGATAAGATAAACTAAAAATTGAATTTATTTCCAGATTTTCCTTTCGATCTGTAGACAGAGCCATCTATTCTCCCAGGCTTCCTTTTGCCTTATATACGACCCTATAGGTATTCTAATAGGTCCATGTACAATTCAGATTGTGTATACTTTCCCCTTGTAAGACTACTTTGTTTATTTCAGAAGGAAATTCATTTATGCTTATAAGACAAAGGTTCTATTTTTCTCTGTTGCCAGTTTTAAAAAGCTTTTGAAGTTCTTTGAGGTGTCTGGGGTGGAGCTGGATAAATTCCTACCTTTGCTTTCCTTAGTCAGAAGGAATACAACATGCAATATATCCTGACGGCTGTGATATACAAACTTCCTGGTTCTCCCTACCTTAAACCTCTTAAACTTAAGCAGGTGCTGACAGAGAATAACTATCACCATGTGTGTAAAACCTTTGCTCTTTATTTCCTTTGGGGATGCAAACAGTGAAGAACCCAGGTATCCAGAATCCCTAGTTTCTTGTTTTCTACAAAGATTTTGGCATATTTAATCTTAATGCTGGCCTTCCTTTTCTGTATCTCATTCTGGAAGGGATGGTATGATAATTATTTACCACCACCTATTGAAAATGATAATAGTTTCAGTTACAAGAGGGACTCAAACTTATCAAGTAAGTTCTAATAGTACGAGTAACATAATGGTAATTATAAATACTTGTTAGAGAGGCTGCCGTTAGTTGGCCACCTACTAAGTGCCTGCAACCACGTTCTGAGAATTATCATTCCCGGTTTCCTAAGAAACTAAGGCATTATATTGTTTATGTTGGCTCTGATTTTAAAGCAGCACCCACCTCTTGCTTTGCAGGGTTGTCCGGCTCTGTTCCACTGTCCCCCGAATCTTGTGCCTCTTGTGTTTCTACCTAGAACTTCGATACTGTCTCCACTCTTTCTCCTCCAGACTGTTTTCTTCTGCCCTTCATCCTATTCCCTTGGGCCCTTCTCCTTAAGGTGATGGCCCAGAAATCAGAGAAAGGAATGAGGTAATAGGTGTGAATATCTCTTTTCGATTGCCTAGGGATTGTCTGGAAATATGGTGAAGGAACACAGGGTATACCTCTAAGAGGCAGACAGTCCAGCATCTTGGGGAGCACAGGAGGACAGCGATGTTTTTCAAACCCATTAGATGAGGCTCCATGGGTGGTACAACTAGTTGACATGCAGGATTGCCCATGTCTCAATAGTTTTTTTTTTTTAATGTAAATAAAGTATGGGATTGAGGCCCCTGGTTCTCTCCCAGACCAGGTTTGCATACCCCAGAAGTCTGAGCTGAATTCTAGCAACGCTTAATTCTCTCTAGCAACACTTAATTGTTTTTAATTATCCCTCCACTGAAGCTGAACCATCTCTCACTCAGGTCACAGCACGGAACATGGCTCATAAGTTTTACGAGCCACCTTGTACATCCCATCCATGCGCGCAGTCACCTTTCCTGACCATGAGCAATCCATCAGGCAGATACCCCTGCCCCTGACAGGGTCTGTATCCTCAGAGCAGGGATGGGCTATTCTTGTACCAGCAAGCTGGGCACAAGGCTGGAGACTTGAATTTCAAATCTCAAGGTTGCATGTGAATTGAACTTTGACAGGGTTTCCCTGCCCGACCCCCACCTGTGAAGGTCATCAGACTTAATAAAACTGAAAAGGTTTGAGAATACTTAATTCCAGTTCTTCCTCTGCTAAGCTATGAGTTCTTGTTCTGAATTTCTACTTAGATCTCAGGCATTGGGCCTGAGTTCTCATTTGAACTCTAAATATTTGCAGAATAAATCAAAAGGCCAATATTTATGGGCAGGTTGCATAGCAAGGGTCCTTATAAGTGAATTTGGCAGAAGACTGTGACATGCAAAATGTATTTCCCACTGGCCCTGTTCAACATCCGAGATATATTAATTCAATCATTCCTCAGTTTTTCAGAGTAAAGCTTGAAGAAGAGAGGTGGAGAGTTACCAGTCACAGGGACTAAATAGCTTAATTGTGTGATTTTGATTCTTCTCTGGATTGACCATGAAAGCATCCAGAAATATGCAGCTATTATTAGGGAAGCATACAAGGTAAAGACACAACTGGTAGATATAGCTTACCAGAGATAAATTGATTAGATTAACTAGTTGGAACAAGTAGGACCAGATAAAAATAATGCTTCCCAAAGAGGGGTTCAGTATCATTGATAGTAAACAAGAAAGCTTTGGGAGGTCCCTGAATGAATGCTTTTTTTTATTGTTCAAATCTATTTACTTAAATATTCTGTTCTATTGTTTGCAAGTGATACGTTTTCCGTTTAGTAGTGATGAAAGGTTCCCATTAAAAATATATACATTTAAGTTAAAAAAATGAATCAGTAAAAGAAGAATGTTAAGTGAATAATGGCATCAGTGGTAACTGAAAATGTCAAAAGTCATAAAGGATGGTACATAAATGATCGAGTTTTGGGAAACAAACGATGGGGAGCTTTGAATAAGAAGGCAGCTCTGGAGGGCTCTCAATGGAAGGTGTGGAATGGGGATGAGCAGCATCAGAAAGGTATCTATACCTGCCAGCAAAAGGGTATCTAAGGGAGTCTCCAGGGGACTGAGGTGTGCAAAAGCATGTTCCCCCCTCTTGTGGAGTAGCATTGGTTTCAGAGGGGAATGGAGCCTGAGGAGGCAATCCTGGTGTGATGAGAGAAATCCCCACTCTCCTAAGATACCTGCTCCGCAGAGAATGTCTGTACCAGCAATGACAACACAGGGCCCCAGGGTTTTTCTGGCTGGTTCTTTCCCCACCCCACATCCACCAGAGGAAGAGATTCTTCAAGGCTTGAGTACTTCAGATAAAATGATTTTGACACCAAAATTGTTCTTTGCTCAGCAGCGAATGTCCTGTAAGGCTTACTCTAACTTGCCCCTTTTGTTCTTCCAAATGTCACTCCAAGCGGGAGGGGGACTTGGCAGAACAATGCATTTGGTTTTGGCAGCAGCATGGAAAAGCTGTGGTTCCCCTGACTATACAGACTATGGGAGCGTCCTCTGCCTCGGAGTCCACATGTATCTGAGGGAGTGAGTGTGTGGGTATGGTTGTGGGCGTGTGTTTGTGTAAGGGTGAAAAAGAATCTTTGATGGAGTAAAGAAAGGAATGCAACGGGGATCAGTTAGACAACAGGAGGAGGGAGTGGGGGGAAGGGAAGACTGCCTCGGACTCCCTTCCAGATGAGTAAATGCAAACTGCAGCAGAAGGCTGACCTTTTACTGTAACTGATGTCAGCTGCAAGTTGTAACCTCAAGCCATTAATTATAGTCCAGCATACCTCTGGCGGCTCTCCTGTTGGCCTTGGCCTTCGTCTTCCTCCCTGCTCGCCACTTCCTCCTCATCCTCACCCCACGGAAAGGCTCAGGTTGCAGGCTGCACTAGGAAATGAAAGGCTTTTTAAAATCACGGGCCTTCTACAGCCAAAGCCCATTCTATGCATGCGAACATTTCGCAAAAGGGATTTTCTTGTGTTGGAGCCTAAGATAGTCTGCGAAGGCCCATTTTTCTTTTCTTCAAATATAGCAAAAACGTGAATGAACAGGATCCATAAAAAGTAAAATATTCATCAACTGAGACTGGAATGTAATAAAGCATCCCTCGTGCTCCTTTTGGAAAAAGTTTGCAGTGTTTTGTTGCATGATTAGGAACCTAGAAAAAAAAAAGTAAAAGTAGACTTGAAAAAGTAATATAACCCAGAGCATTCTGTGCACAGGACAGGAAAAAAACTTGGATGTTAGGTCTGAAAATCATTTTAAAATTCTTGGCCCTTCTTTCTGTTCCATTTCTTGTGGAAGTTTATTAGGAAATTAGTATTCAGTTTGTGTGAGCATCTTTGGTTTTTAACTCAGTGGAAAGAATGAAAAACTACAGATAGACAGCTTACACAGACAGCACTGGCTTCATGGGTGTGTACCATGTGCAGTTGCACAGCACTGTATACTGAGAGGAGTCTTGCATTTGTTTTAATGCTCTGCTGTCACTGTCCTGAGGCCCTTAATTTTAAACAAAGACACTACACATTTTCATTTTGCACATTATACAGCCATCGCTACATAGGTGCATTGGAGAGTAAAGAACATAAGTGGTAGGTGGAGCCAATACAAAACTTTGAAGAGGTTGATGTCTCTTGGGCCAATATTATTTCTGGAAGTTGTTATAATTTTGAATAAAATGAATATATGCTGAGGCTTGTCTTCCCCTTAAAACTTAAGTTGCACAATTTATCTCAGCTGCTTTTGGTATTCTGAATAATTAACTTAGCTCATAGTGAACAAGATTTTTCAGTCTGCTTTGTGTGTTGGCCCAAAGCCTTTTAATATTTTTCTATTTCAGTTTATCAATTCATTCATCACACAAACATTTAATATGACAGGATGCTATTTTAACATTCCATGGAAATAGCAGAGACTAAAACATAGCTACACCTTCAAGAAGTTTTCTCTTTTTGGAGAATGAAACATTAAAAGACAAAAGAAAAACACTTATAACTATAGCTTGAAAGAAAAAAAAGAGCGTATTAATTGAGATACAACACAGTGTTTTAGGAGAGCAGAGGAAGGAAAAATAATTCTGATGAGGAGAATGAAGGAAGGTAATGAAGATCTATCTATCTGTCTAATTTCAACTCAGAGGAATCAAAACCTAAGATGTTCTAGGAGGAAGGAAGGAATGACTTGAAGATGAGAAGTTGGCGGAACAATTGGTATGTTCAAGCAACAACGTACAGCAAAGGGCTAATGGAACAGAGGGAATGCTCCTATCGGTCAGCTAGCTTTGTGTAGATTAAAAAAAAAAGTATAAAAACTATAACGCCAGCCTTATCGGGTAATTGAGGTTATGAGCCAAGAGAGACCAAGTGGAGAATGTGAAAGTCTTGATTCAAAGTTATGGTGTATTCCCTGATGGTAGGCGTCAGCTCTCAGTGTGGTCTGACTGGGAAGAGGGGAGGACGAAGAAACCCATGCTTCCTCTATAGTCTTCACACAGGCATTAAAGTTAAGATTTTCCCTCAGGTGAACAAAACTTAAGAAATGTCCTTAAATATCTCTACCACCTATCAGCTGTTTTTCTGTGTCCTGGAAATAATGTTCCACCTTCCATTTGAGTGGTCATGACAGGAATCTGGATACAAAACAAAGAAACAACAAACGAAAATGCTTGTAGTTGCCAAAACAGCAATGTACAAGCTGTATATACAATGCACTTATTTTGTATATAAAAATAGATGGCTGGAGAGATGGATGGGTTTCTGCTGGTATGAAACATAACCAAAATTTTAACAATGACATTATCTTTGTGGGTTGAGATTATGGGTGGTTTGTTTTCTTTCTCTCTCTCTCCCTTCCTTCCTTCCTTCCTTCCTTCCTTCCTTCCTTCCTTCCTTCCTTCCTCTCTCCCTTCCTCTCTCTCTCTCTCTCTCTCTCTGTCTCTGTCTCTCTCTTGCTTTCTTTAAAATTTGTAGGAAAAGAATGCATTACTGCTGTGGTTAGATTAAAATCCCATTTTCTCCTGGATGTATGTAGCATTAAGCTCATCCTCAAGATGAATTGTTTCAGAAAGAATTTTCTGATGCCACAGCGGCTCCATCCTGAGTCTTCAGGGCCATATGGTGCAGCAGGTGGGGGTCATGTTTATTAGGGAGACCCACAGGTACAATGCTGAGTCATCTGATGTTGCTTGACTCGTGGAGGAGCAGGCACCCAGCGGTTTTATTTTGGGGGGACATTATTTGTTTTGCCTTTAGTTTCATGAAAATAATTCAAAAGGTGCATTTTGACAGTGGGATTTCAAGTTGTCAAAAGCTCCTTTCAAATTTTGGATACAGAATTTACTGTTGCTCCAGGATTACTTAGAAAAGAATTTGAAGAGTTCTGTTTTTCTTATGAAATGTATTCAGGGAGATGAATTACTTTTCCATGCCATGAGCTCAAGTAAAAAGTGAGATGCAATATCAGCAACAACGTGACTGCTCATTTGGGGATGTCCCACTCGACTGACTCGGATAATTTCCTGTGTTGTGTCTTGGGCCAAAAACCTATTGAAAGGATATAACTTCAAGAATGCAATATCTTCTGTGAGAATGTCAAGGATTGACAATATATTCAGCATGCTGATATATTGACTTGAATTTTATCCAGGTTCAAATACTGAGATCTTGATACTTTTAGTTGTATTACTTTAATAGGTTGTTTCTAGTTCCTCACTGGAGGTTTCTAATTAATTATGTCGATAAACACGCGCCTATGGACTGAGCCATGTGAGGCTGTGTGTAGTTAAACTTTAAAAAACTTCTTTGTAACTTATTTTGACAGATACTCATGAATTATTTATATTCTACCCTATTTGCTTTATCATTTTTCTCTCTATATTTACATATTTTTTGAATCATTTAAAATTAAGTTGGGGACGTTGTGCCTTCTTACCGCTAAAGACTGTAGTTTGCGTTTCTTAGGAACAAGGACGTTCTCTTACGGAACCACAGCACCATTATAAAATCAGAAAACGTAATATTGATACAATGCTGTATTTAACTCACAATCCAAATTTGTATGTTGTCAATTATCTCCATAACATCCTTTATAACTTTTTTTTTCCTGGTCTAAGATCCAACCCAGAGTCATACTCTATTTATATCTCTGTAGACTACTTTAATGGTTATTTCACCTTGCTTTGTCTCTCTCGACCTTGTACTTTTTAAAAGTTCAGGTCAGTTGTTTTGAAGAATGATTCTCAATTTGGGTGTGTCTGATGTTTCCTAAGATTAGATTCAGGTTATACTTTTTATAATGTCACAAGTAATGTTTTGTTCTTCTCCGTGTATTTTATCAGTATGCACGTTATGTTTGTTTGTCTTGGAGTTGGTGATATTAGCTTTCTTCATTGGTGAAGGTGGTATCTGTTAAGTTTCTCCAACGTTGCCATCTTACCCTTTACAACCCATAAGGAATTTGTGCAGAGATACTTTGAGATTATGTAAATATTTTGGTCCTCATCAGGCTTTCACTTATCCTTTGGTAATTTTCTAACCCTATCATTCTGCATTCCTTTTATTGATTGGCATTGTATTGTAAGGAAGAGGGTTTTCTTTCTCTTTCATGTATTTATTTTATGCATGTATGTATGTATGCATGCATGTATTTATGGTATTTGATAAGTTTAGACATTTAAAATGACAATTTTATGTGGTTCAACCTGATACTTCTATGCTATGCTTTTAAGATTGGAGGCAATACTGTGCATGTATCTTCACATCCAGTTATATTTGCAGTAATTTGTATAGTATATGTATTTATGTTCCTCATTGATAAGTTTAAAATTATTGTACTTTTTCTCTCACCTGGTGTCTATATCAGTCTCAGTCAACAATTTTGCATATGAATATAGCATTCTCTACACATCCCCCTTACCCACAGTAGCACATTTCACTAAATCTATTTTAAAACAGTTGTAAGATGGGTCCTTAGTTTAATCTAGTCTATATTGAAGGTAGTATGAGTTGTAGATATATAAATATAAACATCTTTACTGCTCATCCAAATATTTTATTTTCATAAAGTCTCTGTTCTGTTTTTAAAACTTCAAGTCAATAACCAAGATTTTAGGGAGATTAGAAGTAATTTGAACTCATCTGGTAAATGCAGAATACAAATTTCTCGTCAGTTTACCTACATTTATGGTTATTTTCTTTCTTTCTTTCTTTCTTTCTTTCTTTCTTTCTTTCTTTCTTTCTTTCTTTCTTTCTTTCTTTCTTTCTTTCTCTCTCTCTTTCTCTCTCTCTTTCTCTCTCTCTTTCTCTCTCTCTTTCTCTCTCTCTCTCTCTCTCTCTCTCTCTCTCTCTCTTTGATGTAGCAGTGGAAACAACTATTATATACATAATTGTTCAGTTAAATTGTCACCAAATGTAATGAATTTGCTTTAAATTCCATTTACTTTTTGTTTCTACAATCTGAGTTATTTAAAATTTTACAAGTGTGTGTGTGTGTGTGTGTGTGTGTGTGTGTGTGTATATATATATATATGTATATAAAATACTTTCTGAAGATCCTGCATGTGGTCTTTAAAGAGATTTCTTCAGAGTTACATCTTGTTGATAGTGGGGTTTATGTATTTAAAGTAAGAAAACAAAGTGAAGGCAGTTTGACATGTACTAGCTAATAAGTTGGCCAGTTTCATGATTTCCTAGCTAACACATCTTTGAAAGGTGGGATGTGAATAATGATATCAATTTCCTATGAAAGAATGTCTAAGGTAGTCTAGCCAGAAAAGATTAACAGACAAGGGAGCCTGTGGTGAATTTCTTGAGTAGAAAAATGGTGGGTCAGAGAATCAGGAGAGACGAGAGAATGAGGAGCAGGGTGTCCTCATGGATGGCAAGAGGTGGTTTCTGACTGACTCTCTTACCCTACACTGAAATGCTATGCAAGTCTTTTATAATTTCCAGTGGTATGCTGGCTCCATTTAAAGAGACTGGCCCAAATTGGGCCCTCTAGGACCTCTGAGCCTCAGTTTTCACAACTGTAAAATGGAGGAAATACCTATTTACAGAATTGTTGTCAAGTCTAGGTACCTGGCACCTGTAAGACACTCAGAAACATTCCTTTCAGTCACGCACTATAAGTCAATAACCTTTATGGGTTTTCTGACTCACTGCATTTCCTGACATGGCTGATATCTTAGCTCTACAAATAGACACATGTTTAGGTTTGTTTGTTGGTCCAGTTGTTGCTTGCCCTGGCTGGAGGTGGTTTACAAGGGAAGCAGTGGCTTGTATCCAGGGAAGAAATTGTGAAGGGACAGGAGGGGCATGAGGCAGGAACCTGGATGGACAGCACGTGAAACTTGATGGTGATTTGGCAGCCACCCCACAAATGAGGAAAATTCCATTGTTGAACAGGTCTTTGGAAGATTCTTCGTAAGCTTGTTTACAACAGTAGAATCGGAAGAAAAGATAAGGGAGAGTGTTGTATGATAGAGGAAAAGTCTTAGAACTGCTGGAGGGAGTTACTGGAGGAAAAAAACAAAAATATTATAAACAGAATTGAGGGAGAGGAATAGCGATGGAAACCTCTTTGAGAAGAAAGCTTTAATGCCAGAAAATAATATATTACCATTTAACTGCTCAAACTAGCTCTTGTTGAATTCTAGTTAACAGCAGATATTTTAGGGTTAAGAGGCATTTTATTTAAATATCCACATTTTCTAAATATCTAACTTTTCTATGTAAGGTGCAAAACTTGTCTGAACTTGACACATGAAGTGAGATCACACCTATCAGATTAGAATTTTTTAGGTAACTTTTTCTATGGCATGGAACGTTTTTTACAAAAAAACATTTTTTTGGTATCTTATTTCTGTCAGATTTTCTATGAAATCAATATTTAAAAGAATCTGCCGATAGTGAAACTACATTGTCCAACTTGTAAGACTTTTTGATCCTTTTTTCTTTTTTTTTAATGTGAGGATGAGATGTTTTGGGAAACGAGTGAATTTGTCTTAGGCGTCAGAGGACTAGATTTCAGTCCTTGGGTTGTTACTAACTAGCTGTGAAATTATGAATGGTCTCTCCTTTGTAAAATAAGGGTGATGACTCCTATGTAGAAGACCCTTTGAGATTTGATATTGATATTGTATTCCACCTAGTGAAGCTCCACAGACAATGTGAACACCGTGCTAATGTTGGAATGAAGCCAGCTGGAGTGCTCTGGTCTCTGATAGCTCCTGATCGACTTGGACATTCTAGTTTCATCTTTTAAATAATGTTTGTGGTACAACAGTTAATTCTCTAGGTATCTTTTTGTCCTTTTCAAATGAATTTATAATGATAATAGGCATGATCAAGCCTCTGAAGAAGACATAGTGCAGAGTTTCAAGGTAACACACACACAATCACGTGCTATGGGTTCACTCATACCCTTTCTCCATACTCTGTTTAAATGCCTCAGGGAAATTGGGAAATTTCACTGGAATGAGTTAGAAATGGGTATCTACTAATTTACAGCTGCTCTCAAGATGAGGTTGTAAAGCAGATTCTTTGTTTTGATTGTATATTTATGATAAATGTATTACTAAATATAAAAATCAAAATCCAAGACAGTAATCATTATGTCTCCCTTTCCAATCGATTTTTAAACAAAGGATATAAAATATCAGTATTGAAAAACAATGAATCCTTAAAAGATCTGTGTTTATAGGTTATCATTTATAGGTACACACTCAAGCATTACGTCATTTCTCTTTTGTGGCACTACTTTTTAGAACTATCTTGCATTAAATATATTTAGTATTAGAGTTTCAAAATGATAACTAAATAAAGCAACCACACTCTTCCCCTTTTGTATTTGAACAGGATTTTTATTTTCCCGATCTTAATCCTTGTTCTTTCTACGTAATTATTTAAATAATATTGTGTAATGTGAATGTACTAGCCAGGAGATTCAAAGACTTGGGTTCTATTTGGACTCTGTATCTTTAAGCAAATCGTTTAAACTCTGTCAGTTCTTTTATCTCCAAAATTGTGTGACGGAATAAGATGATATATATGGTTTCTCCTCCTCTGACATCCTGTGATTTTATTAGCCTTTGGCTATGAACAAACTGAGCAGAGTTTCCTACTCAATAAGGCATTTTAATTGATATGAAAGGCAGTCTGGATAATTTATTTCCACATCGCCTTCATTCTTAATAGCATGGTAGAAATTCTTTCTTTTTAATTTAGCAGGATAATTTCTTGAATTCTGTCCAGGACCACTTTGCTGCAGAATTTCAAATTTCAGTTTCCATGTTATCTCCTTTTTATTTGACTCTGTTGACTGCTAATCCTGGACTGAGGTCCTCTTTCTTTTTTAATCTAACAGTATTCTGAAACTACAAACTCATATGAAATTGGCAACAGCCTTAAAAATGAATGTGCCCGTTTCATCGTGAGAGTGGGTTTGATTCTGGTGCCTGTTTTTATTTCAGGTTAAATGTGTGTGCTGAGTCCATTCATGGGACTCATGTGAAGGATTCTATGACTACTTTTCTTTTCCTTCATCTCATTTTAAAACCATGGGGAGATTGTGTAGAACATCAAATTTATTTTCTGGCAATTCTTGGCATGGGGCAACATTGAAATAGAGTGTGCTTTCAATTTTCCCAGATGAGGAAAACAAAAATGAATAATAAGGAAACTTTGATACGGCTGTGAATAATTTTTTCGTTGTGGTAAAATACACATAACATAAATTTACCATTTTAACCATTTTTTAGGTGAACGGTCTATGACATTAAGTATATTTATACTGTGTAACCATTATCGCCATCCATCTCCTGAACTTTTTTGTCTTCCCAAACTAAACTTTGAACCATTTAAACAATAACTTCCCATCTTTTCCTCCTCTCAACCCCTAGCAACCACCATTCTATTTTTTGTATCTATGAATTTGATTACTCTAGATACCTCATGTAAGTGGAATCATATTGTATTTGTCCTTTTGTGAGTGACTTCTTTTGCTTAGTGTAATGTCTTCAAGGTTTATTTATGGTTTAGCATGTCAGAATTTCATTTTCTTAAAGTCTGAATAATATTCCATTGTATGGCTATTCCACATTTTGTTTATCCATTTATTTGTTCATGGATATTTGGTTTGTTTCCACCTTTTGGCTATTGTGAATGCTGCTGCTATGAACATCATGCACAAATATCTGTTTCTGAGTCCCTGATTTCAATTCTTTTGGGTATATATCCAGAAATGAAATCGCTGGGTCATATAGTAATTCGATGAGTTAAATTTTGGATGAACTGCCGTACCATTTTACATTCCCACCAGCAAGACACAAGAGTATGATTATTTCAATTGTTCTTTGTTCTTTTCCCCTTCCTTTCTTCCTCCTCTATCTCCTTTTCCTCCCCACTCCACCACCGCCCTTTCCAGCGAAAACTTACTAATTGCTTACCACTGATTTTATGAAATTGAGTTACATTTTAGCAGAACACAACGATAAGTTATTTATGAAGATGGTCAGGAAGGTAAAGTGAACCCCAGATTTTGAGATGACACTAGAATCAATCGATGCCCACTATTATTTTCATATGCCCAGGCACTTAGCTACCATGTTTCCCCGAAAATAAGACCTAGCCAAACAACCAGCTCTAATGCATCTTTTGAAGCAAAAACTAATATAAGACCCGGTCTTATTTTACTATAATATAAGACTGGGTCATAATATAATATAATATATAATACAATATAATAATACTGGGTCTTATATTTAGTTTTGCTCCAAAAAATGCATTTGACCTGATTTTCTGACTGGGTCTTATTTTTGGGGATACATGGTAGATCTCAGACTGCATCGATCGTGCAGACTCAGGGAGAGGGAGAACAGTTTATAAGGAGCTTTATTAAAGCTGTAAGAGTTTGTTTTACAACCTGAGTCTTTAAGTAAGAATTATTTCTAAATGCCTTTCAAAATCAGATATCAATACATTTTGGGATATCAGTTGTTCTCTGCATACCATGTCGTCGTTCCCTCAACAAATGATTGGAATTAATTATATAAGGAAAGTAAGACCTCTGAAAGTGAGGGCTCATGGGAGAGGTTCATGATCAGTAACTTCTTAAAAATCATTCACCTCATCAGAAGTCTTAAATGATCTCAGGATGCTGGACTTAGAGTGGATTTCAGAGACATCTAGTTCAACTCACTCATTTTAAAATGTAGAAATTGAGACCGAGAATGAGCTCAAACTGCAGACTCTACAGTAATTCCAGTTTTTTTCCTGCCAAAATACATAAGTTGAATTCTTAAAAATTCTGACATCAATTACCCTTCACTGCATAATATCAATACATGACACCTGAAGTATATAGTGCAATGAAAACTCCAGTGTCCTCGCTTTTATAAAGGTGTATAAATGGAGAAGTCAAAATGGAAAATTACAGCTAATACCAACACATGCAAAAATATATGTAATTTCCTTGAAAGTTATATCAGTGTTAATCTGTATCAGATGTGTTATGCTGAAGAAGCTGCATCATGGGAACTTTTCTCCTGGAACAGTTTAAGGACAAATGTAGTGAGGACTCGGGACTTCAGTGTGCATGGGAATTGGAGTGGGTGCCAGCGTACAGACACAAGCTGGGTCAAAGGGTCAGATTTTTAGAAGATTTTGGGAAAGTTGCAGTGGTATGAGGTTAAGAATAGTTTTAGAATGAGTGGGATAATTAAGTTAATGAGAGTTACTAGGTTAAATAACTGTTTTAAATGTGATCAATTCCAAGAGTTAAATAAGCCAGCAATAATCATCTTTTGCCTATGGATTGTGTCTTTAATTCTTGCTTATTTGGGGGAATAGTCATTGCTGACTTTATTCAGTGACTACATTGAATTAGCAATAGCTGGAGCAAGTGGAGATAGAAGTGCTTATCTAATTAAAAATTTAAAATGATAGTGAAATAAATTGAAAATATTGACAGCTTAATTTAAAAGTCTGAAAGTGATTATAATAAATCTAATAATTTTCCATTCAAATTCAGCCACCTCAAGACATAGACCTAACCAGTGTTTATTCAGCATTACTGAAGGAATCGTGGAAACCCAGAAAAAAATGCCTGATATCTCTAACAATGCTACCTTCAAATACTATCTAGATTTGTTCTTAGATTAAGAATGTTTTAAATAAAAAGATATGCATTTAAAAGATATGCAGTATATATAAAAAACGTAACTCAATTAAGTTTATATAATCTACCAATAAAAGTTTATATAATCAAACAAGTTTATATAATCATTTAATAAAAAATACTGCTTCAAGACTGAGACCACTGTATTGTTTGTTTGTTTTAGACCTAGGTGATTCTCAGAGCAGTTTCCATACTTAAGTTTTTTCAATTACTAGAGAGGAATGACAATATTAACAAATATTTTTCTCATGAGACTAATGTATGAGTAAATAAACTTAAATTCTTTTGAATACTCTAATAAAAGATGCTAAACAACCCCAACAAAACAGATAGTCAAGATTATAACTTATTTTGCTATCTAAAATGTGTCAGCCTTCTAAATCACATTCTCGACAGGGATTTTCTTGGTTTGTTCTCATTTTTATTCTTCTACTTTTCTATTCTTATTTTCTGTTATTGTTTTTACCAGTTTTTATCATCACCAAGAGATCTAGCCTGAGTTAATTTTTGCTAACAACACAGAGGATTACAGATAAATTAAGCCTAGTCTCATTTACCTACACATTGTGCCGTTTATTTATTTTGATAGCCTTGTTGCAAATTTTTCTTTGATTTAAACTACACTAAATATTTCTGATTATTTTTTGGATTGCTTGGATTATTTTTTGGATTGGTTGATACTATTGTTAAGAGCCCAAATGTAAATTTCAGTTATTTAATACAAAAGAAAATTTAATTTTATAGTTGGTGTTTTTAGCTTTATTGAGTTATGATTGACAAATAAAAATTGTATATATTTATACAACATGATTTTTAAAGGTGTATAATGTGATGGTTTGCTATATACATATACATTGTGAAATAATTATCACAAGTTAATTAACACATTGTTTGCCTCCCACAGTCACCTCTTTTGTGTGTGTGGTGTGAACACTTACGATCTACTCTCAGCAAATTTTAGGTATACAATTCAGTATTATTATCTATAATTACCACGTTGTATAGTTTATATCCCCAGAATTTATTCACATTTTAACTTAAAGCTTGTTTTGTATTTTGTATTCACATAGTCAGGCTTGATTAGCGTGGCTGTGTTGAAATTTGTGTTTAGTTTAGGGCCACCATTTGAAACACGTTTGGTTAAAATAGTTGACATGAACAATAAAGCAGTCAGTCGCTACTAACTCAAGTTCATGTAGAAGTACGTAATTACATGCTTGAAAAAGTAGGAACCATGAACTATTTAGTCGACTCTATTAAATATTAAGGGAGAAATGAAAACAATCCAGCATTAGCCTCAGTTTTTTTTGTTTCTGTTTTTCCCCCCAAAACCCTCAGAAAGGATCAACAAGCATAGAAATGGAAACATGTCACTTAACATATTTCATTCATATTATCTCTCATATGCACAGTTGATATCATTATAGTTTGATAAAATCAACTTTAGAACCAAAATACTATTTTTCTTTCTGTATCCATAGACAAGCCCACTGGTCATTTTAAAACTTTCAACATTTCTACTATGGACTTAAATAATGTAATGCCTCCAGTTACTGCTGACAGTGACCATAGCGTTCTAAAAGTACATAGTAAAGAAAACAAATAATAATTTCTCTCCAATATGCTTTTGAAAGTTCTACAAAAAGTTCAATATGAGGAGGCAAAGTTAAATACCTAATTTAATTTTTGCTTTCACTGGATATTACTTTTCCTTGGCACGGTCTTATCTGTACTTGGCTAGCATTCCTGAACTTTCTTAACTGCAAAATCTGAATCTCCAAACTGCTTATTCATTCTCCTGGATTCTTTGTTCTTAATGTTGGTTTCTTATTTTATCATGAATCTATTTTACCTTTGAGGACCTTCCTTTACCTCATATCATTTACGATACTCTTCCCCAAGCAGGGAAACCTTATAGGGGCACTCATAGGAGCAGCTGAAATGTTTACTGTCGCAAGATGGAGTGATATTCTTTATTCATGGGTGGTGTGTCTTGGAAAAGAATATTCCACTTTATTTTTTGCATTTTTCTTTATTGTCAGTGTACTTAGTACCAAACATGGATCTTGGGCTGGAATATAATATGTGCATATCATGTCTCTTATTTGGGGTCAGAGCTCTCCATATCTTTAAAGGAAAAGGAAAGTAATGTGTAGTATTTACCATCAAGATAGGACATCTTTTCAGCACTGCTATAAAGTTGAACATTCATTCATCCACCCATCCATTCATAAACATATACTGGGTTTCTAGTATGTGTCAGATTCTATCGTAGGTGATATAGAGCTATTTAAGATATTGTTCTTGTTCTTAAGAATCTTCTTGACAAATTGGACAGATAAGTGTTTTAAAATACAATGCAATGTGCCAAAAAAATGTATAAAAGTTGTCATGGGAGTATATTTTTGTCCACATATTTTTGTGAAATGCTCAAGAGTGTTGTCAACACATAGGTTCATCTAGGAATTGCCCTGTGCAACCTTCAGTCTAAGGAAGATGATTTATGATTTTTTAAATCCTTTATTTCAAAGCTCAGCTAAAGCCCAGACAGATGTGGGGGTTTGGGCATTAGGTCTGTGGTATCGGGTGCTTGTCAGACAGTGGACGTCCTTATTTCTGCTCATGCCTGTGGCCATCACAGCTACCAGCACTATGTTGACCTTGGCTGGAGTTCTAGGTCTTTGGCCCTTAGGCAAACCCCAAATTGGTTAGCCTTATTTTCAGGGTTTGAGAAGATCACAAAAGTGATAATCTGTCACTTCAAAAACTGTTATGGTAGCTGCTTTCCTCCATTACTGCTTTCCTCCATTACCAAGTCTAGAATTTTCATTGCTCTCGCCACTGTTTAGGTAAGGGGATCACTACCCCTGCACGTGACATCCTTGTTCTCCTTGCACTAGCTGGTGTTGGCTTGTGCTAGCTTGCACTGAGCAAAAACCTCTTATTGCAGGTCTTCTAAGATGTGGGTTGAGTTTTTTTATAGATGTGCAGACCCATGGGTTGTGTTAACCTTTTGTGTTTTGGACAAAAGCAGCTCCAAAGAAAAAGTGAGTTTTCTCTGAGGGAAATTTCTCTGGGATTTTTCAAAAATCAAGCCATCTGCTGCATGTAAGCAGAACCATCATTGCTGGCTCCTTCATCTAAGAGGTTGAATTTTGACTGAATACGTTTACTTTGCTGATAGTAAGAATGATCAAGTTTGAGCTCATTTTTAAATTGTGTGAAGAAGATCTCTTAAGAAAATTCTGCTCCTATTTCCAGCCCTGGTAGTCATCTCTCTTTCCTTTCTAATAAAGTCCAGTGCCAGACAGATGTTAGTGAGGGACAGCATTGTCAATGAATGGTCTGGCCCCATAGGAACACTTAAGTTCCAGAGAAAACTGAAGAGAGAAAATATTCACCCATTTATTTTGGTAAGCAGAAATATGACTAACCTGACTTTATTTCTTCTTGATTTGGGGATTATAAGCCTAGACTATTTGGGAGAATCCAGGATCTCATAGTCATAATGAGCCACTCTTCCTTACATCCTTCCACATCTCCTCAAAAGATACACATTTTGAGATATACATAATCTATAATGATGGTTTTGCAGAAAACAGGAAATTTCATTATATAAAGAGACATTCAAAATCATATCAAGTATGAGTTTTTCCGTGGTCCAACGGAATCATCTAGTTATCAAATCCTTTCATGGAAGGTCTATCATGAGTGCATCTCAGAAGGTAAACTAGGTCTTCTACGTTCAGTCCCATGTTTTTCTGCAACAGAAGCACTTCCCCCCCCCCCAATCACTACCATCTATTTGCCTCCTGCATATCTGCTTCTTCTTTAATGGGATTCATCTCAATTCGGGATTCATTTCTATTATCGTAGCAATGTTTTTGATTGAACCATATGAAATGACCAGCATTCAACATGTTTTGACCTGTGAAAATGACAGTTTCATGTGTGTAAAGTTAAACCCCCTGAACTCTGATCTCATCTGTCCAGAGTAATAAGTGCTCCAGATGTTACACAGCACAGTTCAATGGGGACATTCGCACTACATGTTCTCCTGAAGGGTTGAGATGATTGGGGCCTCTCCAAGCATGCATCTTTTCAAGGTATCTGCACTGTGAGTTACAGAAATGTTTGCATGCTTATTTATTTATGTCCTGCCAACAGCTCTTGGATCTCTCTCTCTCTCTCTCTCTCTCTCTCTCTCTCTCTCTCTCTCTCTCTCTCACACACACACACACACACACACACACACACACATTTTGAGAGCAAATGTTAATTATGTAATAGAGAGCAAAAGAAACTGCCCCATAATTTGAAAGACAGCTTCTTTCACAGAGAAGTTAGTACCTAACATTTTTGTGTAGAGCTGGGCTAGGTCCTTTTATTCACCTTCTTGCTTTCATAGCCATTCCCTTGGCTACACAGTGACCCCACCATAAACTGGAAATTGGTGCATATGAAGAGACCATTTATAATTTTTAGACATGGCCCACTCCCATCCCGGTTCCTGTGTGGTGGTAAGGAGGAGAATAGATCATGACAATACCTTCATTAATTCAGTATGAGTAAGTACCGTTAGCTGTTACAGTTCAACAAATAATTTGTACAGTACATCTTAGTACATTTGCCCTCCCCAATTAGTTAATCTGTTCTTTTCTGTCTTATGAGCAAGTAGGCTGATGTTTTGACTTGTTGTCACTAGTGTAACCATTTGGCACATGCAGACAGCCATTCAGCTACTGGGTGAAGACAAGTCCCCAAGTCCCAGCCTTGATTGGATAGCAACATAAGGACATTTCAGGTTATTTGGAAAATGCCGTTTGACAGGTCTCTGAGCTTTTCCTTCCACATCACATCTTGTCATGTAACAAAAGTAGCATGGTGAGGTAAAAGGTGACTAGACTTGGAGCCTTAAGTGCTCTCTCTGGGTTCTGATCCTTCTAATTGCTAGCTGGGGAAAGCTTGAGCCAGCCACTGAACCATCACCAGCCTCAGTTTGTAAGGATTGAGAGAATAACAACACCACCTAAAATCTGTTGGGCATCCCCTGCGTATCTGTTTCAACTCACTGAATCCTTTTCTCAACCATGTGGGGTAGGTGCTTTTATCAACCTCATTCAATGGATAAGGAAATGGGCACAGAGGGTGAAGTAACTTGCCCAGAATCACACAGCTACAAGTGAAGGAACCAGGATTTGCCTCCTGCATGTCTGGCTCTGCGGTCAAGAATTTCATCACTACACTTTGAGTGAATATAGGGTTTACATATACTATAAGGCAAAACCAAATACCAACTCAAAGTACAGACTCCCTTTTGATTGCTAACACTAAGAAACGGAACAAAGTCAACTCACCTTCTGGCTTCCCTTAGTCTTCTTTCCTTCGACAAACTACCTGACTTGAAGAATTTTCTCTTGTATAAATATGAAAAATTGAGATGCTTTCAAAAGCAGGTCCAGGTCACAGTGTGAACTACTGTCTGACTCTCAATTTCCTGTCGGACTGTTAGGACTTAGGTGAAGTCTGCTTTCAACACTGCCTGATCCCGCCTTTGGTGCTCAGTTTTCAAATGTCTCCAGTGTCCCTAACCAGTGGCCCTGGACAGTCTAGCTCCCTCAAAGCCCTTTCACTCTCTCCTGTCTTTTGAGCCACATTTTTCTTGGAAATTTGTCTTCTGAGTCATTCTCTTCAACTCTGAAAGCTTACCTTGCTTGCTTATATCATTTCAAGGCTACATACTTTGGTCCCTCAGACAAACAGTCTAAAATTGTGGTAGCAGAACTTATGTACTATTCCTGGTTAACTCAGATGAGCTTATGAAATTCTTTTGGAAATGGTAGAGGAAAGAATACAAACTTTGGAGGCAGAGTTAGGTTCAGATTCTGTCTCTACCACTTCTTAGCTCTGTGCCCTGAGGCAAATCATTTAACTTGTCTGACTCTCAATTTCCTTATCTGTAGATGGGAATAATAGTAATAGTGGCTCAAATGTACTAAGTATTTGTCAGGAGGTAGGAATGGGATTATGTATATGGATTACCATTTTTTCATCACAACATCCTGTGCTGTAGGTCTAATAAAGAGTATAGGTCAAGCCTGAGCCTTTGAAAGGATAAACAAATTAGCTAAGGTCTGACAGCCAGTAAAAATGTTGAAGCTGGAATTCAAACCTTGGTTTCTGGAGAGATTATGTTCTTATCTTTTACTGAATACTTATTGCCCTCTTTATGTTTTATGCACGAATAACTTCTTAAGATACTTGTAAAATTTAAACAAAATAATGTATATAATGTATCTAGCATAGAGCCAAGTACATTTTCTTAAGAAACATCAGTTGCTTTTCCTCTGTCCCCTTTCCCAAAGGCTCTCCACTGATGGGAAAATCAGCTTTGGCAGGCAAGATAGAGGAGCTATTTTTGGTTGGACGAGTGGGGCTGGAGAAGAGGAGAACCGGGAGCTTTTCTACATCTCAAATCAAATCAGGCTGGCAGCTTTCAACTCTGTCTATACATAGTCTTGGCTGGCTGGCTTTGTTAGTTATGTCTTTATTTAGAGGCTCATGTCCCCTTTTGAACCTTGTAACCTGAGAAAGAGTGAACAACTGGAGGAAAAATGAAAAAGATTAATGGATTAAAATATATTTGCAAAAAATTCCTATAGGAATTGGGGCTACTTAGCCGAGTGAAGAGAAGATTGGGGGATATAATTCTTTGACTGTGTAAAAGATTATATTATTGATAATGGCAATATATATTTCGTTAAAGGTGAGAGGTTGGACATGATGACATCCAAGTCCTTTCAAAATCTGAAATTTCACAGGTCTATGAAAATGAAGATTAGAGAGTTAAGATTAGAATAGAAATTGCTGAACCATAAGGACAGTGAAAACCTGATACTAAGTTTTCTTGTTCTTTGGATACTTCAGGTATATTATAGTTCTTTCTTTCTTCCTGTAATTGCATCTGGTTGATTTGGGTGGGAAACAGTCATCTATATTGTATGTCCCAAAATGAAGCTCTTTGAATCCTTCATTTATGTAATACATTCTGATGATTTTTCATATTAAGGCATGCATTTTTCTTTTTAAAATATGAATATATGTTTTTTATTCTGTGACTAATGGTCATGCTATAAACCATTTTAGTCACTTATACCTTAGCATCAATTAGTTTAATAGCTCTCTTCAGCTGAATCAGTAGAAGTTTTTGAGAAAATGAAATAAAAATATTGTACCAACAATATTGCTTGGGTGAGACTGAAAGGGTTAGTATAATACAGAAAACTTGGACAGCCAAGTGGCATTATGAGTGCAACAATACCACGTGGGAGAGAAGCTAAAAGGAGCTCAGTGGAAGATGGGAGAATACAAAATGGCAATGCTGCCTTCTTTTAGTTTGTTAGTCGTTTAATCAGCAATGATTATGTACCAAGCACTGAGACAGATGCTAGAAGCACAGAGGTTAATAAGACATGGCTCTCCACTTGACAACTATATTAATTAGGGTGGCATTGACTGCTGCGACACAGAGCCTAACTTTCTATGTGTAATTGTTCAAATGCAAAATTGTATTTCCTGCTCATGTAATGGTCCAGAAGAGGCTCCTGGTCAGTGAGCTGCTCTCCCACATGTGGTCCTCAAGGGACCAAGTCTCATTCAAACTTGTGTCTCCCCATCTGCTGGGGGCCCATCTTTAATGACCTTCAGAGAGGACTTCCCTGGTTCAAGTGACTCAACTCACTCCCACTCACATTCCATTGTGACAACCAGTTATATTACCACAATTAACAGCAAGAGTGGCTGGGAAATATATCCTATTTGCTCTACCATGAAGAAAACCCAACAGTTTTGATGACCAATGAGCATTCTCTGCTATATACATTTAAACTAATTTTATGAAAAAAGTTACCAGAGGTCACATGAAATTTGCCTATGCTACCATACCTAAAAATCCCCTCAGCCCTGTGCAACGACATTATAAGATTTAACTTTCTAGCATATTTATATATTATACCTTCCTATCTATCACCCTTTCTTTCTCCTTTCATCTACCCACCTTGCTTACATGCCTATGGCTCAAGACTGTTCTCTACACTACATATCCTCCAGGCTGGGAATCAGCAAAATGTGGGTCCATACATCACATCCAGCCTGCTGCCTATAATAGGATGGCCAGTGAGCTAAGAATGGCTTTTACATTTTTAAGTGGTTGGGAAAAAATAATCCAAAGAGAAATAATATTTCATAATGTGTTAAAAAATTATATGAAATATGAATGTTATTATCTATAAAGTTTTATTGGAACACAGCCATGCTCTTTTGTTTACGTATTGTCTATGGCTGATTCTGCCTATACCCACAAAGTTAAGTAGCTGCAACAGAGACTGTCCCATAAAACCTAAAATATTTGCTGTCTGGCCATTTACTGAAAAACTTTACAGACCACTGGTCTAGGTCACAAGACAGAGAGCCTCTGTTATGGGACAAAAAGTATGATCAACAGGAGACAAGAAAAGGGATGTTGAGACAATGGACGTCTTTTTTTTTTTTTTTTTTTTTGCCCCATTTTACATTTATTTAGATGATTGTTCAAAATTATACAATTTGTTAATACCCATTGTGGAAAGGATGAAGGGGAAAGGGAAATTTCTTTTTCTTTTTCTTTTTTTAAATTTATTGGGGTGACAATTGTTAATGAAATTACATAGATTTCAGGTGTACAATTCTGTATTACATCATCTATAAATCCCATTGTGTGTTCGCCATTCAGAGTCAGTTCTCCATCCATCACCATATATTTGATCCCCCTTACCCTCATCTCCCTCCCCCCCACCCCCCTTACCCTCTGGTAACCACTAAACTATTGTCTGTGTCTATGAGTTTTTGTTTCTCATTTGTTTGTCTTGTACTTTTGTTATTTTTGGCTTATATACCACATATCAGTGAAATCATAGGGTTCTCTGCTTTTTCTGTCTGACTTATTTCGCTTAGCATTATACTCTCAAGATCCATCCATGTTGTCACAAACGTTCCTGTATCATCTTTCCTTAACGCCGAATAGTATTCCATTGTGTATATATACCACAACTTCTTTATCCGACAATGGATGTCTTGATCCATGATATCAATAACTAAGAGACAGAAAAGAGAAGGAGATGATACTAAGAGACTGGTATTATGTCCAATGCAGGAAAGGAAAAGAGATCAAGGAAAAGTGAAAATAAAGGGAACTGCCCGGAGGTGGGATCCCAAATCTGGAACCCACTCCTAATATTTAATGTGTGCTGCTTTTACCTCTTTTACTTTGTATTTGTGTGCATGCTTAATCTCCCTGGACTGCATTGTTTTATATTTTTATCTTCTGCAATAACTAGAACAGTGTCTTATACTCAGTGGCTACTCAGAAAATATTGAGAGTGAGTGAACGAATGAAAGGAATTTGGACTGCTGCTCATTCATTTGGCACCTTTGTGCAAATTACGAAAAACTGATGAATATGGGCAAGTACCTTGGCAATTGGTGACCTGGATTTAGCTACCAGAATAGCGCTCTTCTGCAGGAAAGTACTTGCACAGAGTCACGGTGGCCCTAAATGGAATAACACCGGCAATTCTGTTGGGGCATGAGTTTGTAACTTAGCAAAATTCTCACTTAGACTCACCTGTCCACGTGGCGGCTGTCTGACCTCCTAAATTGGTCCAAAGTTGAACAATGCAAAGTAATTGTCTGGCTGCCTTCAGCCATGCACATTGCTTGATATACGTACAACTCCTCAAATATTCAGATACTGATCAACTTGCAGCTTCAAGGATGACCAAACACTCATTGAGAGGGAAAAGTTACATGCCATAAAAATACTTCATGCCATATATCGGAGTAGTGTAGAAATTGGAGCCTATATAAATATGTTGGTGCTATTCCATTTGGATACATGCCACAAAAAATAACCTCCAGTAATTCTGGAAAAGTGTCAATAAATCATCTATTTAGCTTGTCACTGCAATGTATCAATTTATTTCTTTTGTAAGCTTAAGTGCTCTTCAAAGCCAGACAACTTTAAAGCCCTAATTTAAAATTTATCTTCACATAGGCCAAAAGGATGACCAAAAACTAGCGCAAAACAAAGCTGAGGGGAGGGGACTGAGCTGCTGCTGCAATAAAATAACTGACATTTCAATGATTTCAATGCAGTATCCCTGAACCTGACAGGATTTTGAATGAAAAGACTTACACAATTTCTTCCAGTATATTATTTGTTCCCATGGACGCCCGAACTATTTGAGTCATTTTATTGTCTTCACCATCCCCCCAATCCTTTTTCTTCTTTCGCTTGTTTTTTCTTCATTTTTTATCTGCACCCTGGTCCTTTTAATTAGCTAGTTAGTAGCCTCTGGCTGCATTACTGAGTCATGTGACAATGACCCCAGAATGAAGAGGTTGGTGATTAACTTACTATAGTGTGATGTGGGGGAGAAGGATTCCCTGGTATGGAAGAAACTGAAACATGTAAGCTTAAACAGAAAGATTTTCACCCAAGGCCTTTCATGTACTAACTCAGTGTGATGCTTTAAGGTGTGGGCACACATGTAGCATTCAGTGTCAAACAAACTTCAGAAACTGGTTTGCCTTCAGAACCTCTTGGTGGAGAGAATAATATCCTGGAGAGCTTACTTCGCGACATGGTGTTCAGCATGGTAGCTCCATTGTCAGAGCCAGGAGAAAACAGTGTGTCAAAGACAGTCCTAGGGGACAACATTAACCAAGGCTATTTATGCATAAACCTGTGTCGAGAGAACTCATCTGTTCACTTTTGTTTCAGCAGGTGTACAAAGGTGTTAGCAAGGAGGGTATGTTTTATGGACTAACAAGAAAAAATACAGAGATAGTCTTTGATTGACAAGCATTCCATTGGAGTGGGTTTTGGAAGTGGGGAGGACTTTCCCATTGGCCTGCAGATATATTTGGCCTTTCATAGTGGGGTACAGGGGGCAAGTGAGCACAGTGGGGACATCTCAAAAGAAGAAAAACAAGTGGGGGTCGATGGGGTGCTTTGCCATCAATGTGTCATACTACTCCTTATGGGAGGCAGCTGTGTGGCAAGCAGCTTCTCAGATGTGTTAGTGCATCAGAATATTTGACACTGGATGAAAGAGAAAGGAAAGATTTCTGTGGACCAGGCACTGTGCTAAGTCCCTGATGTTAACTTTCCATATGCTATTTTTTTTATCTCATTTAAGTACACCAGACTTTGAGGGATCGTTATCATTTCCATTTTACACCCAAAGAGAAGTTAAATAACTGTCTAAGTTTACTTCAGGGAAGTCACGGAATTCAATCTCCAGTCTGTCTGGCCTGAAACTTCTTCCTAATAAACCAACTTTCTTTCTCCTGTTGAACCCTGGTAACTTTAGAATCTACTAGGGTTTGACATTATTATATCTTCCACAAGTCACAAAAACAGTAAATTCCAAAGAAAGGCCAAATTTTGATTATACTTAAATATTGTTGAATTAAAAATTACTTGTAACAGATGAGATATTAATCTGGTTTTTGCCACCTGGAAAAAGCTCTCGGGGAAGAGGTTTGTATGTTTGTTTTTGTTCTAATGATATTTGCTGTTACTCTATTTGATCTAAATTATTCTTTAGGCTTTGAAGGTCCTCAATAAATACTTCAATGGTGGATTCATGTGGGGCTGAGAATAAGAAAAAAGAAGTATTATTCTTTGTTTGGCTCTCAAGGTTCTTCAGGATCGAATTCAACCCATCTTTTCCAAATGTGTTTTCCATCTTCCTCTCTCTTCCACATCTCATATCCTCTTGTAAAAGGCATCGACTTTTACCTTATAGAAAAATCTGTTCTCGTTTCTGTTCTGTTCATAACCCTTTCTGTCCTCCCTTTCTTTCTGCATAGCCTTCTCCATCATTCAAAACCCAGCTCAAACATTTATGAAGGCAGTGTGGAGTAGTGGACAGCACTAAGAAAAATCATCCTTTTACAGAGCAGTACTTTGTTCTTCAATTATGGAAAATACCATACATACATAAAAGTAAGTGAATAACATAATTAATGGTTATCAACAATTGTCATCCATCTTTAGCATTTATAAGCACTTTGTATGTCTCCATTCCTGTGTTTGCCCCTACCCTCACTTTCTCCCTTACCCTGCCAGTACAGTGTTGAGTAGAAACAGTTGAAGGAAACATTCTTGGCTTTTCCTCAATCTTAGTTATATCAGCTGCAGGTTTTTGTTCATGCTATTTATCAGATTCATAAAATGTCTTTCTATTTCTATTTTTCAAAGAGTTTATAATGTTGAATGGGTTTTGAATTTTGTCAAATTTGTTTTTCTTACGTCTGTTGAGTGGTCCATATAGTTTTCTCTTTAGTCTGTTAATAATGTGTGTTTTAATTTTTTGAGTGTAAACTAATCTTGCATTCCTGGAACAAACCTTACCAAAGGTATAACATGTTATCCTTTCTATATATTGCTGGGTTTGATGTCCAAATATTTTAAGAATTTTTGTGTATATCCCATCCTACTGGTCTTTAGCTTTATTTTACAATGTTTTAGCTAGGTTTGGTATTGGGGCCATCAAATGAATTAGGAAGTGTTCCACAAAACTCTATTTTCTGAAAAAATTTGTGTAAAATTAGTATCATTTCTTCCTCAAATCTTTGATATAATTCACTGGCAAAACTATCTTGACTTTGAATTTTCTTTGTGGGAGTATTATTAGAAATTCAATTTCCTTATTAGATGTAAGTCTATTCATAGATAGGTAGATAGATTAGACTACATACACATATTTTTCCTATTTTTTCATTGTTGGTTTTGGAATGTTGTAATTTTCAAGAAAATCACTTTTGTTATTTCATCTAAGTTATCAGATTTATAGGCATAGAGTTATTTTTCTGTGTGTTCACAAAGCTAGTAGGTGGTGGAAGAGCAAAGCAATCCAAGTCTTCTAAACTCATGTCCACTGTTTTTATCTGTTGTCCTACCATGTGACACAAATGATGACGGAATTGGCAAATATTTGTTGATTTCCTACCATGTACCAAAACTTTTTCTACACCATGGAAATGCAGATGATTAAGAAGATACAATTGGCTTCAAGGATCTCATAGTCTGATAGAAGAGATTAACTTATAAATAAATAATGGGGTTTTTTTTGATACCAATTTATAAAGGCTGCCATAAATTGAACATCCCAGAAAAGGAAGTGATTGATTAACTATGGAAGTGGAGAGATCATAAAATGGTTTATAGAGAGGGTGACATTTACACTGGGCTTTAAAGGAACTATAGGACTATCCCAGGTAGAAAATATTTCTAGGTAGTGAAAGGTGAATGTATAAAGGAACCAAGGTGTGGAAGGGCAAGAGCACACTCAAGGGAGAATGACAAACCTGGTCTACTGGAAGTGTGCTCAGAGAAAGTTTGAGAGGAAGGTGGAGGTCAGAGTTTGAAGAGGCTAGCCTTATATACATCTTAAGTAGAGAAGTGACACAATTAAGATGTAGAGGTTAGATAGAACTGGCAGTGTTTCTCAGGTATGGCTTTGGAACCATAGGCATCAGAATCACTTAGGGATGTTTATCAAAAATTCAGATTCCTGAGACCAATCCCAGCACTACTGAACAGACTCATTGGGAGCAGGCCAGGAAGTATGTGTTTTATGCCTCTCAGATGATTCCTGATGCATACTAAGATTGGAAATGAACTGGGGTAGAGCTTTGGTTTTCAATGTAGTTTCTGACCCAGGTTCTGCTGAATTTCCTTCAAACAAAGCATCTTTTGTTTTCCATATTAAACTCTCACAGCAAAATTTAAATTTAACAAAGGGTTTCTACAGTTAAAAATAGTTTGAAAAACCATTGGACTAGAGGTTGAAGAAACCAGTGTTTTGTAAACTGTTTGGAAGCTGTGGCAGTGATTTCTATGTGCTTGTGAGGAGTATCAAGAGGAATGGAGAAGACAGGAATGGATTCAAACATTACTTCTAAGGTAAAATCAACAGAACTTGTGGAAGGGCTATAGGGAATGAAGAAGCAAAGGGAATCTAGCTTTACTCCCAGTATCATTGCTGGCTAAGTCCCCGGAACCTATATTTGTGTATGTTTTTCAGTTTTTGATTCTTATCAACTCAACAGTGAGAGCAGAAAAATCACTAAGTATAAACTCTGAGAGTCTCATGTATTTCTAAGTTGCCAGTTTACTCACCATAAGCTACTCGCTTAGTGGGTTAATCCTCAAACTGATTCTTTATCATGCAATATTACCACCTCTCATTATAAGGAACCTAGATTTACTTTAAAAATAAATGCCTCTCTAACCTATCGAATGGGTAGACATGAACTGGAAAATTATGTTGTGATGTATGTTGTTGAAAATTATGATTCAGTGCCCAAAATTCTCTTCTCTGGGACAGAGGAGCCAAATTTACTGCTCTGGTCTGGAGCAGAAAGAATTCATAATCAAAATAAAATAACAAAAATATTTGGAGGTCAAAATAAATAATTTTAAAATTTCTTAGAAGGGAGGCTGTTTTCAGGATCTTCAAGTCTTTTCATTTTGTTTTGTTTGTTTGCCTTTTATTTTTAAAACAAGTTGATCAGTGGCTTAAGTTTGGCCTGCTGGCCAAGATAAAGCAAGTTGGGCCTTTCTTGTGGTAGTTCATTTATTGCTCAGAGGTTCCTAGGAGCGCCAATGGGATAATAGAGGATCATAATGGCTTGTACCGTTGGATTGTGACAAATAAGCAACCCCTTCAGAAAACTGATAAGCCACCTATCTGTTAACCTGTTTGAACAGAAAAAGAAACACAAAACACACTGAGCTTTCATAATCCGAATTTAAATAGATGGGCTTATTTCTCTGGCTTTAGTGGAATCAACTCCCAGGGACTATGGGAAAACAAACAAACAAACAAAAAACCCCTCATAATATTAAAGTCTTTAAGGCAGATGAGAAGAAATAAACATCTACACCCTTTAAAGTACCCTAAACAACACTACTCATTAAATCTATTATTAAAATATAACGTGGGGAAAATACCTAGTAGAAGGTAATAATGAGATCACCTTCATTTTATTCTTTCAGATTAATTTAATGTACCAATAATTTAAATCTCTGAATGCAAGGGTAATCAGGAAATTAAATGTTACCACATCACAGAAATAGGGTTTAGACAAATGGGTTTCTTTCATATATGCATTCTGAAGGGGATCAAGATATAACTGTGCTTCTTTTTAGAGATGTGATCTTGACAAAAAACAAAAAACAAAAAAAACAAAAAAACTCTTGACTTAGCCTTATTTTCCCAATCTGAACTAAAGCACTCTTTTTGGAATAAAGATATTATCAATTATATAAAATATATAGCATGTACAACATTCAGTAATTTGTGCATACGTTTGTTATTGTTTGTTAGGCTCTGAGTGGCCAGATTGGTGACTTAGAAGTTGAGCATAAAAGCTTTTGTTCTTGTTCCAGTCTGAAGACAGATTCAACTATTCTTATGAAGTTATATTTCTCCAGATCTGTGGTTTTTGTAGTTTCTTGATTCTTTCTTCCACATAATTTATGGAAAGCTAAACCAGAGCAATAATGATTGCCAACAACTGTGAGAGCTTTATATTCTATAAAGCATTTTCATAGACCGTGTCTTTTTGGATCTTCACACACACTTTAAGGGAATACTTATATTTCCTAGTTTATAACGTGGACACTGAGGCTCAGAGAGGTAATAACTTGAGTAAGATCGTAACAAGTACTATGTCCAAGGCATTTGCATTTTCTACTGCAATATAAAATGTTTATTATATATATATATATACATACATATATATATATATATATATATATATATATATATATATATATATATTCATATATAAGTTCTAGGTAATCATGAGACTTATCCAAATTGGAACATGTTTGGGAGTGAAAGGATGTGGCATTAATTATTACACAAGGACCACAGAGATAAACTAGAGCCGTCTTGAGCAAATAGGAACATGGGTCTTTCTGGATAAAATCCAAGTTTCATAAGACTGTATGGTCTTCCTATCAGACTCATTTTTAGGCTACCCTTAACAGATTAAAAATAGTATTTTAAAACTGAACCTTAGAGAAGAGGTTTCCGGGAAATAAATGTAAATAGAAAGAAGAATATTGACTTTTTTGTCATAGGGCAAGAGAGCACAAAATATTAAATTTCAAATTGCATTCTGTTTTCTTGTATAGGACATATTTTGTCATTTATTCTTTCTTTGTCAGATTCCTTGGGGTATAACTTGGGTCAATACTGACAATTCCCAAAGAAGAAAAAAATCATTAGATGTTAAGGAGATGATTAAAAATTGTATTGAAAGTCTTCATAAAAATTTAGTGAATAGGATTTTCTAGATGACCAGGAGTTGTTTAGCTAATAGACAAGGTTTCAGAGACACTATGATAGTCTTTAAAGATTAAAGCCTAATTGTATCTGTTGTCATCTGCTTTCTACCTATCTTCATTAATAACCAAAGAGATATGTAAAATCTGTAATATTACAACAGAATATATAAAAGTAATGAAGGATTTCTTTAGACTGAGTTTCAGTGAGGGAAGGATTGATGAACTGAAAAGGGATTTTTTTTTTTTTTTGGATGCTGCTAGAGAGTTCCCTCCATTCCTCTCTTTCTCCTTTCTTTCCTTCTCCTATTCCTTTCTTCTTTCCTTCCTCTCACCCTCCCTTCTTTTTTTTTCTTTTTCCTTTCTAGATAATTTTTTCCTTTTTATCTTAAAGACTAGAATTGTACTTTGCACTTACTAGGATTCTAATAATACTGTGTAACAGTAAAATGCTTGGTCTCTCTGACTCCATCCAGTGCGAGCCTGTGTTGTTCCCATGGCCTTCAGCTTCACATGGCTCATAGCTCCTGTTTTAGACGTGCTAATCACTAGAGGAATTCTGGAGTTTTGTAAAAACAGCCCCTCCCATTTCCCCTTCCCTTGACATAAAAGAAGCCTGAACTCTGTACTTTCTTAAAATGCATTTGAGGAGTAGGGCTCCTATCTTCTGGGGTGGCACCTTCTTGATTAATAAAACTTTCCTTACTCCAAACTCCAACGTTTTGAGTTTTGACCTTTCAAATTATTGGCACTTGGGACTAGTTAATACTTGCTAATTGATTATTAGTTTTTTTTTTTTTTATTATTAGTTTCAGGTATACAAAACAATGCAATAGACATTTATACCCCTCACAAAGTGATAACCCTCCCCAGTCTACTATTCCTCTAACATTGTATGTAGCTGTTATAATCCCATTGACTATATTCCCTATGCTGTACTCCACATCCCTTGACCCTTGATTTATATATATACACACACATATATATATATATATATATATATATAAAGTTTATATGTATATATATAACTTTATATATATATATATAAAGTTATAGTTGACATTCAATATTATTCAGTTTCTTTTTCTTTTTCTTTTTTTTTGGACACAGTTGACCAGCCTTTCAAAAAGTGCCCTTCTAACCCTCAAATGTGTGTCATCCTTCCCAGTTAGATGGGCAGCGCAGCATTGTTCAGCACATCTGGCCTCACACTGATGTTAATGTGGAGCCATTTAATGTTGTCTGACAGTTACTTTGCACCTTGTTAAGGGAGATTCTAGGCACATATAACTTATTATTTCTTGGCTATTGGATAATTTCTAGTCTTCCTAAAAACAAAATATAAATCATTTCAGTAAAAGTTCTTTCAGACATTTGAGCCTGTTGAGAAGGAAAGGGAGGAGACTGTTTCTAAATTTAAAAAAAAAAAAAAAAGAAAAATGGGAAATAAGCGAGAAAGCTTCATATCAAACTTCATCTATTTCCTTCCTCCCACAGTGAGTCAGTTTAACAGTGAACGAAAGGGATCAAACACATAATACTTCCAACACAGCATCTACTTTCCTTTGGTCTTTGAATTTTAGCTCCACCACTTCCTACGTGTGTGACCTTGGCAGATGACTTAAACCATTTGCAAAATGAAATAACATGAGTCCTTCTCTCAAGGCGTTAATTCTGGGATAAAAAGAGGTAATACAAGTAAGGCCCCTGGAACAGTGACCAGCCCATAGTAAACATTAAAGAATTATCACATTATTTAATTTATTATGAGATCATTTTTCCTTTGATGGTGTTCACACAGTTCCTGATAATCCCGTTTTACACCCAGGCAGTCTGTGCTGCTGCCTGGGTGATGTTCTTTTAGAGATTCTACCATGGAATCCCAGACTCCAAATGCTTACTCCACATGCTCACCAGTACCCCCTAAGTCCTTAAACAGGGAACAAAACCTCTCCCTCCTCAAATGCCCAAAGAGGCAACACTCGAGACTCTGGTCTGAGCCCAAAAAGGACTCTGAAAAAGGGCAATTTCTGCCACTGAAAAAGCCCAATGATCCAGGTGTTTCTAAGATGTACGAGCAAAGGCAGAAGAGAAAGGTAGGCAAAAAAGACCACCTCGCAGGGAACCAAAACAAATCTGAACCTCTCACAATTTCACCAACATCCCTGCACCTTAGTTATGTCATTGACCCACAGCCCAAGAGAGTGAATAAAGGACAATAAAGTAACAACAGCCCACAGGGCATTCTGAGGGCAAGGAAGATTCCCAGAGCTGCAAATTTCCTAAATTGAACCTGAGCATAAGTTGTTGCACATGAATGAATATTCCATTGTTGTTTTGATGATTTCTTTGTAAGTATCTTGCTTCAAGAATGGAGGGTGACGTCAGTCAGGAAAAAATCCCAGCAAACCCTAGGACTTACTGCTCCAATTAAGCAGGAAGACACGTTAGAGCATGAAAGATTGGGTAATAATTTGTACCTGTTGTGTTTCAATGTTAATCGTAAGCCTCAGTGTAGACTATCCTCATTTAAGCATGGATTCTTTTTATACAATAGCTCAAGGCCTTGGATATTTAATTGCATTTCTTCTTTAAGGAAATTACTTACAAGGAAATGTTGAAAAGTAATCTCCCTAGAAGAAAAAATTTGTACCTCATGAAAAATAAATCTGGGTAAATTGGGTTATGAAAGATCTATTCCAGTAGTAGCAGAAGCTTTGAAGTTCTTTTCCTGTTCAAAAACAAAAAAACTCAACTTCCCAGACGATAAATTTACAGCACAATAGGCTTTTGGGTATCACAGGAGCCTGCAGTCAATCTGGGCTTCCAGGTCATCCTGGGTTTAAACCTGACTTACTGTCACTCTCCCTTCGAATGTCCCAGCACTTCCTGCTGTTGAGGAGGAGCTTTTAGAGACTTTAAAAAACTGCTTCTTCTTGTGAGGAAGTATCTTGCTTCTTCAGATCATAGCGGTTGACCAGTGTGTGTATAAACTGCGCCTGTGTTCTTTCTAAGAAATGATTCTTAGAATAAGTACCTGGAAGGTCTTCCTCTGCTGACCAGGAGATAGTACTCTACAGTGGATCTGAGCATCGAATTTGAAATCAGATGGCCTGGGTTCAAACCCAGTTTTGTCAATGCCCTAGCAGGGTGAACTTGGGAAAATTACTTCATTCTTTAAGACTTGGCTGTCTCAGTTGTAAAGAGGATGATATTACCTGATAGGATTTCAGTGGGGATTAAAACAGAAAAATGCAATTGAAGTGCATAGCATATTGCAGAGCACAAAATGAGCACTCAAAGGAGAGGTGATTTTTGGGATTGATTCTAAACATCTTGGGATGTTAAGTATTTGTGGGGAGCTCTTTTGACCAACAGTTTCACTGAAGTACAATAAGAATATATGTACTTGTACGTAAACAAAACAAAAAATTATGAGGGCCTTCTAATGGTGAGGAACAAAGGAGTAATGCACAATGAAGAATTTTGGGAAGATACTGCCCTCAAGTACCTTGGCTCTAGTTGAGATTGGACATGCCCCTGAATAACAAGAATATCAAATAGAAAGTGGAAAGATATAAGAGAATGTAGATACAACGCTATTGGAATTCAGAGGAAGGAGAGATGATAATATAGCTGAGGGAAGTCAGAGAAGATAGATGAGGGTCCTGTGGTACATGTCTCTGTAATAGTACTGTTTTGACAACAGGAATCATATAAAACTATATGGAATTGAAAATTGCAGGTTGAAAAGATCCACGTTCTAGAGTGCACATATTCTGGACATGTCTGAGAGAGTTCAAGTTCAATGGGTATTCTCTGATTACAGTAACCTAGGGCCATAAAATCAGTATCCATTTAAAATGAGAATCAGGTTTGGCTTTCCCCAGAAGACAGTTGGCTATTTGCCCAGTGGTCTATGCAGTAACATACTTTTATAAACTTCCCTAGTTTGGAAAGAAGGGAAGGGAAAATAAGAGAAGAAAGAAGAGGGAAGCAGTGCTGGTCTTTTGTCTGTAGAAAGTGCGTCATGGCCCGGCTGCAAGAAAACTTGCCTAGTTCTCAGGGAATATTGTCTTTTTCTTGGCAGAAACAATGAGCACTTTTGTCTTATTCTTTTCTCTCCCATTCTAACTCTCTCTTCACCTTCTTTCATGTCATTTGCCAGTCTCTTCATTCTTTTGTCCATTCATTTCTCAAACATACATTAAGTTTGAAGTCTTAGATCTTAGGTGCTGCTGGAAGTAAGAAGATGAATAAAGCAAGATTCCTTGTTCCAATTACCCCACTTAGAAAGGCCAGGGATACTCAGGAGTAGCTTCCACATAGGATATGGGGAGTGCAGTCCCTGTGTGAAATGCCTGAAAGGCTGACTTTTCCTCTATTTCTCTCGATCTCTTTCCATATACTGCTAGGAGCTAACTGGCATCATCCTTTTGATTTTATACGCTGTTGCTTCGTGCTTCTAGCTCTTCATCCTAAGAAAGTAGCTTTACTTATATCTAACAGCATTCTTAAATCTCAGTATAAAAAAGGATTCTTTTCTGAGTGGGTTGAGTTATAGGCATGAAAGGGAAATGGGGGCCGAGTTGGGAAAAACTAGCTGTAAACATATTCTGAAACAATAACACAGATGTAAAATTTGGTTGGGTTGCAGAAGGGAAGAATAAATTCAGTGTTTCCCTCTGTTCTCTTACTTTTAGAGGCTCCTAATTATGGCTGATTTTATAAGTGGGCCTCTATGTACATTGTGTTTTTTGAGAGGATTTGAAGAGTAAGAGAAAAGCCCCAGTCTAAAATATTTCTCCCTTTAATTCCTAAAATCTCAATATAAGCAATTTGATTTTGTATTAATTACTGCCTTGATAGGTTTTATGTGCGTGTGTGCATGTGTATTATTATTATTATTTTTTTGAAAATGACCTTCCTCTGGCATAATTGTAAGAGAAATTCCCAACTGTTGAGGAGATACTCTTAAAATCACCTTCTTTCAGAACTCAGAAAGATGGGCAAGTGTGAGTTCTGTTTTTTATAAATGTGATCTAACTCTATTTATTTGATGATGTATAACTGGGAAAGTACAGACTGTTGAATTTATTTTGCTTCTTTTTGTGGAATGCTGGGTCATATCTGATGAATAGTAAATAGAAAAATGAACACTTAACTGAAGAAGAGCCTACACATGTTCACATGAAATACCTTGACAGTCGCAGTACCAGTTCATTTTCTGGCCTCTGATTATGAGGATAACTGCCTCATTTATCTCCTTCCGTCTACATGTGGGGATTGGATTATAACAAGGATTGTTATGGTCTTCAAGCTGCTAATCGAGAGATTGTCCAGTTTTGCAAGTTGGATGAGTTGACACAAGGCAGAGAGCTAGAATACATTTACATTCATTGGTTCAATGGAATTTCTTGGTAAGTATGTTGTACCATATTATCTCATCACCACTTTGTAACTGACATATGCCCAATTGCCTTATATAATTTAGAAGCAACTGTCTTTTTATCTTGAAGAACAATTAAGTCTTCTGAAGGCTAAATGTTTCCAAGGAAGAAAACAAAAGCCCAGACTACAGTTTAATTTATTGAAAGTTATTTATAATGTAGGACTCATTGTCCTGAAAATGCCTGTCCCCTTGGAAATATGATTCAGATGCCCTGAACTGAAGAAACATTTCCCTTTTTCCTGTGTAAAATATGAAACAAAAGACAACTGAAAAACACTTCATTAAAACAGTTCCTTTGTCCTTTTGACAATGAAAATTGAAGAGACATGCCAGTTGGGCTATGTGGGTGGTCCTCTTTCTATGCTAACCTTAATATGACCTCACAAAAATCACTGGAAGTTATTTGATGGTTCTGGAGATTTTAAAAATATGCGTTGAAAGGCAATCATAACATGCACTAAGGGATTCCAGAAATGCCCTCTATTAAAAATGAGTTTCCAAGAGCTAAAGGATTTGCCCAACCTCCTGTGCTCTGTCCAGACCTTACGGTTCCTAAGACCTGTCATGTTTTCACACCTAGGCAAACCTTCCTCTGGTCATCTCATGCTCTTTGGTCATTTGGTCCATTCTTTCAAGGTTCTCCATAGGCTCAAAGGCCAATTTCACCATTAGTTGCATTTAATTGGCTTAAGTCAATGTATATATGATACATATCAAATGAACTTAAAGTATGTTCTCCAGGGGGATATATCTGACACACACATATATATATATATTTTGGTTCAGTAATTCTAGAACAGTCCTCATAATATCCTGAACTTCTTCAGAGTGCAACACAAAAAGGGGTGTTTGATTGTCTGATAAAAAATGAAAATTAGTTTACTGCATTCTTTCTTCCTCTTTAAAAACAGTCTTTTTTAGAATTAATTTTTAATTTCCTAGGATTGTCTGGGAAAAGTCATTCTGATTACCAGAAAAACTGTTTTCTAATCTGTTTTGCCAGTCAGATAATTCAGTCTAACCATTTTGAGAAATGAAAAATGAACCATGTACTTTTGCCTTTGGTTAACATTTCTCTGTTAAATGAAATTTGATATTTTGCCTCTAAGTAACTCTATTAAAATGATGCCATTCAAAAGTATTATGTGGTAAAAGCCATTCTCTTTTATAAAGTAACTTTGTCTAGTTTGGTTTTATAAAGACCAGAAATAGTAAGCAAAATGGTTCTTGTTTTAGTGATGCATTCCTGCTAAGCAGCAGATAGAGAACCAAAAGGGATGTTCTCATGAATTTTTAAGAAGTGTATCTTTCTTCTCTGAAATGTCACAAGACTTAAAAATGAAAAATGGCTGCTCCAAAACCTTCCTGTGAAATGGAGTTACTGTAATATGTACTTTTTAGCACATTGCACATCTTTTGTTATTCAACTGGATGTGAATCATGCTTATAGAATGTTTGGCAGGACTTTGAAGTTCCCAAGTGAGTATTCAACTTAGATTAATTAAGGTTGTTATTTCATGGAATATAAATACAACTGCTTATTAAAATATATTTATTGAGGATAAACAATTATGTAATAGAAACCAGCTACAGAATATAATAATGCGTCTAATGAAAAAGGCAATTGATTACAAATGACATAATTACTGAGAGTTAAAAGCTATGCAATTTATATGACTTGCTGTTATTCCTTAAGTAGGCTTTAATAAGCATTTTGATCCTTATTGAACATGTAATAACTTACTTATTACATCCAAACAAAGAGTTATTTTTCAAATCGGTACACGTGGCATCAACAGAGCTAGAGAAGTGAGAAGCTTACCCTCAGGATTGAAGAAAGACATTGACAAAGGATGTTAATTATCACTGATTATATTTTATTTTAGGAAGTGGAAAGAAAAAAAATGAGGTCTTTGGAACCTTTTGCCAACTCTGATAAATGAGGAGCCCTACGTTTGGCAGAGGTGCCTCATTTTGCACAGAGAGGACATAAGACTACCATTAGAATTTTTGTGACTTGCTCTTTCCTAAGGAATTCCCTAAGAAATCATTTTATTACCATTATCACTCCTGAGGGGGTTTACCAGAGATTAGTAGCTTTTTTTTTAACTCTGGCATTAAAATGAATATTTCCCCCAACTTCTCTATAGTTCCTTAGTTTCCACAGTAATTTGATATGCACAGTGGTATTGAGAAGGGAGAGAGACTTAAAGACAAAATCAGTAAATTATGACTTCAGTTTTAGGCTGTGGAAATAAGGAATATGTTATGAAGTTAGAATAGTGTGTATGGAATTGAGCCTTTCCCAAGGGCTTGGGGGGTCCAAAGATGGGACTTGGAGCAAGAAAGGACAAAATGTGCTGAAGACATTTTTCTGTTTGATGCATTAGAATCTATCAATCAGTATTTTTCAAGACACAGCAGTTTGATCCTTAAACAAAATGTTTCCTTTGTTCTCTCAACTCTAGTTGTGAACCGTGTTCTCTAATATCCTGGGGTTTCTGGATCATTTCCTAGCAGAGGACTCTGATACCTGTTCTTAAATATTATTTATTGATCATTTTCTAAAGGATAGGAAGGATTGGCTTCTATCCAGTGGTAAGGGGAAATTGTGAGTGTGTTATTTGTGTATTTGTGTCTCTGGAGGACATTTGGAGAGCGCCTTCATTTAGAAAATACGTCTTTAAGATGGAGATAGTCACAATCTCTCTACTATAGTTTGGCAGTATAAATGGAGTGAATGGCCTTAATCTCACGGTTGACCAAGTATTTCAGAGGAGTCTCCACATGACCTTTCTCAGGGAAGTTAAGATACCACAACTTTTAGCCTTTGAAGGGAGTATCATTTGGCACAATTGTGAGAGTGATGAGGTGTGTCTTTGCACGTGCCTGTGTGAGTAACATCCCTGTGCTCCTTTTTGTCACTTCATTTCTGTGACTTTACTCACCTCTAGATGTTAACAGCTTTTGTGCTATTAGCATTCATCTCACCATTATCTTCCCCTCACTCCTTCATGCTTACACACATGTATGTGTGCACACGTATTCATATACTGAATAGGTAACTCTTAATTATGTCTAAATTTTCTTCCTCCATGCTCAATTCATAATAATAAAAAAGATCTGTTTGAAGTTGCATTCCCTTTGGATTCCACAAAGGGGAGAAAAATATTATAGTGGTGTGGTTGAGAGCAATGACTTTGGGTCAGATGCCTCTGGGTTTGAGTCTCTATTCGAGTATTTGTATCTTGACTACCTTGGCAAACCTATTTAAATTCTCTTAGTCAGTTGCTTTTATTGCAAATTCAGAAAAACTAGAAAAATTTATGTGTACTTCTCAGGATTGTTGCAGACAATAAATTAGATGATTCACATAAAACACTTACTTCGTACAGTGCATCTATATAGTGTCCCATAAATTGTAGAATAGTTGTTGCTGCTATTATTGAAGAAGAATAAGCTGCACCACATAATCATCTATATAACCAGGTGTATAGGTGTGATCAATTAGGTCGATTGCCTCTTTCTCTTCAAAGCTTATAGGCACCATCGTCCACCTTGACTTCCATGCCCACTTCTGACTTCACAGGTTTAACTCAATCAATTTTTTTCAGCTCTCTTCATGGCACTTTACTAGGTGCAATGGGTTAAGGGACACGAATAACTCTTCTATGACTTTATCCATAGGTGAAAAAATATTTTAACTTTCAATATTGCCTTTGTTTTATTTGACTTGAACTGACAAATTTCTTATTTTGAAAGTTGTAGGAGGGGGAAGTAAGCCTGAGCAAAAAGGTAGAGGAGGAAAGGGGTTGTCTTATTCACCTGTTTTTTTTTTTTTTAATTTCAGGTATACAAAACAATGTAATAGTTAGACATTTACACCCCTCACAAAGTGTCTTATTCATCTTTTAATCTTTAATATTGCCTAAGCCTGGTGTATGGACACGTAGTAAGTATTTGATCTGAGCAATGATTGACTGAATGAACACTCCTCCAAACATGCCAGGTAACTGCTCAAGAGGGCAGAAACCATTACGCTCTGAATTGGACTGTACGGCTTCCAGCAGAGAAGAGTGTATACCCAAGTTCTCAATGTGACTGTTGTGATGGCTGATAGTAGAATCCTTCTCGTTTTTCTCTACTCGGTAGCATCACACTGTATAACCTTCTCATTTGTAGGTCACTCATTTGAAGAACTCTTAACTCATTGGCTTGATGTTAACATAAGGAGAATGGGACTTGTTTTGCCTGAGCCTCCCTTTGAAGCAGGAGATCTTAACCTGGGATTAGAAACTTCAGTGGTTTTGTGAGTCCCCCTGAATGTATAGCCAAAAATGTGGGTGCATGTGAACTGGGGAAAGAAACCATAGTTTTTTTCAGAGACTGGGGGTATGTGAAGGGGGGGGGTAACTGCCTTTAAAAGGTCACCTTTGAAATTTATTAGGTAGGTGCAAAAGTAATTGCAGGTTAAAAGGTTAAAAATAAAAAAATTGCAAAAACCGCAATTACTTTTGCACCAACGTAATACAAACCATTCATTTGAGGACATGTAAGAATAGAAGCCCCTAATTCTAGTGCCATATAAAGGACCCCTATCAATGAGAGTCTATCTCAACTGCCCAGGTTTAAAATTCAGGTGCAAGAAGCTCCTGAATTATTCTATCTATCTATCTATCTATCTATCTATCTGTCTGTCTGTCTGTCTGTCTGTCTGTCTGTCTATCTATCTATCTATCTATCTTTTGAAATATGGCCTATAGATAAATATTAAATCCTAGAATGAATTGGGAGGGTTTGGTGTGAATTAGATATAAAATGAGGTAGGGTTTTGACTACGGTCTCTAGGAAAAAGAAACTAAATTTTGGAGAAAAGGCAATGAAACTAAACAAACTAGATGTGTCTTCTGGAATGATGAGACAAACGGTTCGTATCAACTTGAGGACATTTGTGCGTCACTCACTCTGTGGTCCCTTCTGGAGGCATAGCCAAGAAGTCTTACTTTAAAAATGTGATACACTGTTAAAAAACTTGGATATTAAAAACGATTAGAGGTGGGTGGATGGGACTTATGGCAATGCCACCTCAGCAAATGATGATAGGAATAACTTCTGTTTTTCAGCTTTCCCCTTGGGCCTCTGGTCATCACACTGACACTGACAGATAAGGGAACCTGTATTTCACTCAGTTTTCATAGATAGAACACAGATCTACAGCAGGCTTGTCTTCTAAAAAATATTACTCTGTGTTTTGCAAATGAGCTGCATGACCACCTGAAAAATCTATTTCTCCCTGAGTGGAAAAAAATATGGCAACTGTGGTTCAGTGGAAGGTGTATAATTTTTTTGAAATAAGGAAGGGGTAGGTTTGAATACGAACTTCACTGCTTAGCAGTTGGGTAGAGCTGAAAGAGATGAATTCTGGCCAAACCTCAATTTCTCTACCTGTACATCAGGGATATTAATACTTAATTCTGGAGTTGTTGTAAGGTTTGGTGGTTAATGTCTAGCTTCATGAATGGCAACTCTTATTATGGTTAATATGGAAAAGGATATAATTCATTTACATGCCATTAGGCAATAAAGAGGTCTATGTAAGTGAATTTCAAGGAACAGAAAGTTTCCTCTGAAATGCTAAATTTTCAGTTACTTTCTGAGATATATGTCCTATAACTTTCCCTTCCTTGAGAATATAGAAATGACATATCTTATGATTCAGTGTCGTTTTTGAGACCATCACTGATATATTATCGTATTCTACTGTAATAGAAATACTTGCTTCCAGATCATTCAGGTTCCAGAAGAGTGAGATGACAAACATCATTGTGGAGATAGGTGAGTGCCAATAAAATAAAAAGATCCTTTTTCTTTCTTTCTTTTTTTTAGAAAAAAATAGCAGAACCACTGAGTTGTATAAACACAGAGAGCCCAGGGTTCAAGTATTTCCATCATTTACCGACTTCACCTTGGTTTCCTTCTCTGTTTTATATATCTCATGGGATCAGTTTAACCAAGTAGATGAAAATCCACTTGGCTAACAGAAATGGTCTATAAAAATGCAGGGGAATATAGAAATCAAGTTTTCAGAAAATTCAGAATTAAGGGCAAGAAACAAGCACAAATCAAATAATTCTTCTCCCTATTGTGTTCATATGTACCATTTCCAGACTGCTGTTTTGTTTTGTTTTGTTTTTAATTGAGGTATAATTGACATACAACACGTATTAGTTACAGGTGTACATAATGATTTGATATTTGTGTATATTGTGAAATAACCACAGTAAATCTACTAAACATCTTACCATATATAGTTACATAATATTTTTCCTTAGATGAGAACTTTTAAGATCCACTCTTAGCAACTTTCAAATATGCAATTAAGTATTATTAACTACTGTCTCCATGATGTATATTATGTACCCATGACTTATTTATTCTATAACAGACCAGCTTTTTGAGAGGACTTCAACTTGGTTTTGAAATGATCATTATAGAAAAGAATCATGTAGAATTGTAGCTCTAAAAAGCAGAAGGCCCACAATAGAGAAAATGATCGATTGGGTAACCCAAATAGATCATTGTTGATGGGATTGTTTTGAGGTGGTTTCTCCTGGGTAATTGGATTGGTTTTCTGCTCAATCCCAGAATTTTCCATTGGGCCTTTTATAATCCGTTACACACTTTGTGCCGTTCTTGGAGAGTTAGCACAAGCCTGTTAGATTTCATTTGAGTATGGTCACATACAGTGGTCTGCAAACTCTTCCTCAGCATTAGACGTTTCCACGAGAGTGGCTCAGAGGCACGTTGCATACCAAAGATTCCAAGAAAGTGTCCAAGAAGCCTAAACCACCAGAGTCCTGTTCCTACTTCAACAAGGGCAACTCTACCACTGTCTGTTTAAATATCAGGATTTTATATGAGATTTCATGTGAAAAGCAAGGTTTATCGGCTTAAAAACATCTGAGAATTTAAAGGGAAAGTGCTTGACCCAGTGAGCATTTGGTTTGTAGAAGTCGGGAAATTTACCACAATAAAATCGGAGCCCAGTAACGACATTCACTGTCTATCCTGCTCCCTCATTTCTGCTTAAGTAAATGAGCTCAAATACTAACTCCCAAAGAAACCTTCTCCAATCATTGCTAAACACAAAGGATTTTCTTTTTCTGATCCCTAGTCCACATCATTGTATTGATCAGGTAGGCTGATGGCTGTAGCAAATAGCCTCAAATCTCAGTGGCTTACCACACTGTAAAGATTATTTCTCCTCATGCAAGGTTCAGCTCAGCACTTGCTCGGGTGTTTCTGTTCCATGAGGAGATAGGGTAGGATCCTTCTACCATGGTATCCCCTAGGCCACTCAGAGGCCTCTGATGGACTTTCTGCAGTGAATAGAGCAAGAAGTGACAGTGTGAGGACTTCACTGGGCATTTGAAGTGCCAAGCTTGGAATTGCTATACATGACATCCTCCCACATTCGATTGGCCATAACTGGTCACATTATCCCAGGTGGATACAAATAGAGCTAGGGAAAGTAGAATTCCCTAGTGGCCAAAGGGAAAAGGGAATCATTTGTTAAACACACAGCATTATCTTTTCCATACCACTGACTCACCCTTTTCTATATACTGCCTTGGGGTACAGATACCTGAATGTCCATCTTAAATCCTTAACTAAATTGCAAGTTCCTAAAGACAGGAGTTATGCTGTATACGCTACTACTTGAATTGCCTGAGTATATTAGGATAAGCTACCATAAAAACAGATTCAGTAATAATTTAATATCCTGATTGTTTTTGTTTGGTGGTTGGTTTTGTTTTTGCCTTTAGATAGTCCTTGGAAAGTGCTACAGTTCAGCAGTAGCCCTCCTTGTTACATACACTCTTATTCAAGAACCTAGGCTAATAGCACCTTGGCATCTTCAGGGTTGCTTTGTGCATTGCAGTCCAACCCAGAGAAAGACAAAACTGTGGTGAAGTATGCATGCAAATTTTATGGATCAAGCCAGAAGGAAGCACACATCATTTTCACTTGCATTCCACTGACTAGAACTCGATGACATGTTCACCTCCCTGCAAGGACCATTGGGAAACTTGGTTTCTAGCTGGATAGCTATAGTCCAACTCAATTACTATGTAAGAAAGGAGATAATGGGTATTAGTGACAATTATCAGTCTTCCCCAAACAGGGAAAGGGGAAATTATTTTTTCCATTCTGATAATTCTTCAAATTAGGCATTGTCTTTCCCTATTTTTGAAATTAGAAACTGATTTTCGAAGATGAAGTAACGTGCCCTGATCTTAACACTAGGATTTGCCCCTAGCTCTTGCTAGCTTGCAAACCTACTTTTCTTTTTTCATACTATGCTATGCCTTGCACATAGTAGGATCTCAATAAATATATCAGAGTGCTGCTCTATGCCTGTGCCATTGCTTCTTTTTCTTACTTCTTCTTTAGCCTCCCTCTTTCTCTGTCCCTGTCATTTTCACATGTAGTGAAGAAAACTCATGTGTCTTCCATCTTGAGGAATGTAAAATGAACAGTGGGACCTCAGAGAATGCTAAGGAGGGAACATCAAGGCAGCATATTGTGTCCTTGATTTTGCTGGTTCCCTCTAGTGATGGTTCCTTCTGCTCTCAGAAAGAGGTTTTTGCCTCTTCTGAGTTTCGTTCTGCTACATAAGTGCTATGGAAAATGCTATCATAAATTATAACACTGTACCACTTAGGGGGTCGACATTAATTAAGGAATGTTGAGAGTAGTTTATAAACCTAGGGTTCTAATTCTTCAAAGACTTAATGTTTTACAGATAGTACTGAAAACAAAGCAAAGAGTGGCCAGAGCATCTCACTCAATTTCTTCGCTCACCCTCTATTCTTTCAACTCAATCTCTGTTACACACCTATACCCCCACCCTGCACACACACACACAATTTCCAGGTCTCTCTACTTAAGACTCTATGTAGGCATAAAGATAGCCTTGATTCAGATATAACTCTGTCACTGACTTGTTGTATGTCTTTGACCAATTCACTCAACCTTTTCAAGCCTCAGTGTCCTCATGTGTAAAATAGGGATACCATTTGCGCTTATTTTATAAAGTTATTTTGATAATGAAGTTTGGTAATATTCGTAAATCACTACATTTTTTATTAACTATATTGGGCTGACATTGGTTAACTATATTAATTTGTCTTAAATTCAAAATATCCAAAATCTTCTCTAACCTGTATCATTTCAGACTTGTGAAAAGCAGAGTGGTTTTGTGTTGTTTTGTTTTTAGTGTCTACACATAAGAAAAGAAAGAAGGAAGTACATAACTATTGGTTTTACCTTTTTTTTTTTTTACTCGTCTGTTTTTAAATTGTGCCTTAGGGTTTCCATATTGCTTGATTCAAGCCAGATTTATCTAGATTTCATCAGAATACAAGTATAATAATTGTCCATCTATTATTCCTGCAGTTAGACAGTTAGATATATACCAGTCTGGTAATGCAGTGGTTTTGCTGAATTCCAAAATGTTGGAATAATATTGCCAGTGTTTTGAATTGGGCTGAAAGAAGAAGAGGGGCTTATGGTTACCTACGGAGGGGGCTTTTGTTGGAACCCAGATAGGCAAAATGTAGGAGAAAAACGCAATGACCTCAAAATAATTTTGTTTAGAAATTTCTCATATGTAAGTGTCTAAGTCTGTTGCAAATAATAGAGATTTACTCTGTTTGAGAGCAGGCTTTTCCTAATACGATGCCATACACTGTTGGAGAAGATTGGGAGGCTTTGCAATTCATAAAAGTGTTCTTTTTCTGACAATGGAAAGTTTTTTAGAGTGACTAATGTTCTCTATGAATAAACTAGATCCTTAAGATATCCTCTGAAGGCCTGAGATCTTAACAATAATCTCTTTTAGGACAATTAATAGAAGTTTTTCTTAAAGCCCACATGGAAACCTAGTTCTTAAAGTTGGATCTGAGGTTTAGATTCACCTAAAATATATTAGGAAATTTCTATGTGCTGACTCCTATCATTGAGTCATCACTGATTATCCTTTCTAATCAGACAGTTATATTGATGGATCATTTACTTTGCAAATTGAGATATGCCACCCTTTTCCCTTTGGTTATCACACCTATAAATAGGTTGTGTACCTTTTTGAAAAATCGTAAGTTATTTTTGCTGACCTAGACTTTGTTGGGGAAAGATCAATTCATCTACGTTTGAAAAACATTTCAACCAGCAAAGTCATTTCAGTCAGGGCTGTCATGCTGAGATTTCTTAGGTAAGATGTGCATGGGACGTGATACTTCAAGACTAGAAGCATTTGTGAAACAAAGTGGGAATTAACCATGAGGAAGACTCTACACTTGGCTTATCTTTACTTTTTACATAATTTGAAATGTCCCTTTAGGTACCTAAAGGGGGTGGGGGGGATGAAAGAGAGCCTAGGATCTCGCCGCTCTTGTTATTTCAGTACACAGGAAAGCGTGGAGAGTTTACCATACTCTGCTGGTTTAGCAGAAATACTGGAAGTCTGTCTGTCAACTGGAGGATCCTTTCTAGTCTTGGCTTGTTTTGGAGCTGGGAAGAGAGCTGATAGGCTTAACCCTGTGTAATTTACGTAGCTTCAGAAACAAAGGTTGTCAGGGCCCACATGATAAAGAAAGAGGAAAAAAAGCAAAGGAGACTAGGGACATGTCTAAACCTCCTCCAGCAGCATTGTCATCCTGTTCACAAGGTAGGAAGAAAAACAGATTAAAGCAAGTTCTTTGTTTCCAAATTCCAGGCTTGCAAAGGATGTATTATGATACGCATTTCAAAATATGGTTACATCTTGAAAGCATTTTTGTTAGAAAGGCATATTATCTTTAACAATGAAGCAAGGAAAAAAAGGTTGGTGCGTTACAGTAGACTCTTAAAATACCTTAGCAGATCTAACTTTATATATATCTTTTGACATTAGCATTCAAAAATCCTTGGCAGGAACAATAGGAATGGTTCAAAGTTCAATTCATAATCATAAGCAGACTTCTCCCCCTTTCCCCTCCCCACCCCACTGCTTCAGTTTTTGTGAGTGTATTTGGAAGGCGTGGAGAGAAGAGAAAGGGGTCAAATTTAAACATCTTTTTCCCCTTTCTTCCTCAGGATGAACTCTAATTTCATAATAGGACAGTTTTATTCAGAGTTAACTGGTTTGGGTTCAGCATGATAATCGTAGAAAATATAAAGTAACGTTTTTAAAAGCTCAGACTGTGAAAGAAAGGAATAGTGCAGCTTAGTAAAAGCATATGTTGCTAGTAGGAACTCACAACCACATTCAAATCATGCTCTTGCCAAATCACGTTATGTTTCTAAAGCTCCTTATTTAAATTTCCCAAGCGGGGTTCATATGGCATGTTCTGTGTTTTTGCCATACAGTATTGAAGGAGGTCCTTAGAAATCATTCCCCTTAGGAACCAACTTTTTCTTTTCTAAATAAAAGTCCTAATTAAACCTAATTTACATTTATGGCATACAGGACTCCACACCACCGAAGACAACAGGAAAAGAAACAACCCAAATCTGCTCTCAGCACTGTTTTGTGTTCTGATAAAGGCCCGTGGGTAATAGAGCAGCAGTGCTGGCAGTCAATGTCTGCCAACATTTGCTGTGGTTCTTTACCAGTTAGGTCGAATCGTAGTCAGGATTCATAGGACCCCGAAACTCCAGCTAATCAAGTCCCAGCATCAGAGAAAGACTGTGTTAAAATCACCCCAGGCCAGTGTATTATTTACTTCAAAAGATTAAAAATAAAAAGTCACTGGCTTGGAGATTCTGTTACCCATTTTTTTTTTTGGAATGTATTTCAGTGCTTTACAAAACCTGGAGTCAGGAATTCACCCTGAAATTGAATGTCACCAGCTCATGCATAATGTTTGCTCTCACATTTGAAGACTGTTCTCTGTAGCCTTCTGTTCTGTTTAAAAAGCCTGATTCTTTTTTCTTCTTTTTAGGCTCTGTTTAATCATTGTTTATGATGTTGATAGTTCTCTCCTGGCACCTTTGAGTTCCTTACAACTTAATTATCACATCTATCCTTATAATGAATAAAATGATCATCCTCCCCGGCTCCCCTCATTCTTTGGTTGTTGGCTTATATTAAGCTTTAGCTATTATGACATGGAGATCTTTCAGAGTGACTTTCTAAAATACAGAGCACCATGGGGGAGGGGGGAGGTGGAAAGAGAGAAAAATGAGAGAGAGAGAGAGAGAGAGAGAGAGAGAGAGAGAGAGAGAGAGAGAGAGAATTGTCCCTGTTAAGGCCACTTTCCCTAATGGGTGCTGCTGAACACTTAAGCTTTCCAATTTTGACTGCCAATTGCCATATGGCTCTGCCCAGTCTAAATGTCTATCTCCTGAAATAATGGAATTGTAACTCAGCATTTTATTCAGAAAACAAAAGGATTTATTGAGAATAACAGAGTTATGCATGACACAAAATAGGGCTTACTGAAACATAATTCTTTACAGTACATTGTGAGATCCTGATATTTGTTTATAATATCTTTCTCCATCCCTCCCTCTCTCTTCCATCTTCCCTTTTCCCTCCCAACCCCCCTTCCACCTATCACCCCTGAACTAGGACTTTTTTTTCCTCATAACTCTTATACAGGGTAAGAGGATAGCTTTGTTCTTTTGTCTCCTTCATTTAAAGTTTGTTACCTCCTGTGTACTTTATCTGGTTCATGTTCTATGCTTGTGCCCATTGGGCTTTTTTATTTGGTTCAAATTTCACTTAGATACTTTTTGTTCTGATGAGCGGCATACTGTCGTGGTTATAAGGTCTCAATGGTTATAAGGTCTCAAGACCTGTCTAGGTCTCAATTTTGGCCCGAGATTTTGGGCAATTTACTTAACTTTTCTGTAAAATGGGAATAGAAGTCATCGCTAACACCGACAGCCATTAAGAAGATTAAATGAGTTAGTACATTTCAAGGACTTAGAACTGTGTAAGACTGTAGAAGCCTCTCTACTTTGATATTGGCTATTACTCAAGTGTATCACTCTGCAAAAGGCCTGGCTTCTTTTTCTGCCTGTACAGCCTGAAGTTATTTGTTTCATCTAATGCAAGTGCTTTGCATTGTCCTCTTTTTATTCTGGCCAAAGCAGAGTCCTGCCCCATGTTATAGCAGCACAAGGAGATGTGTACTTGGTTTCTTTTGTTGGGAAGAGTGATGTCCAGATTTGAGTTTAACGTAAACTCCCTAATGAGAAAAAGCATTGAGACTGAGTTTCTTATGCATTTAAAAAAAACATTTTTATTAAAAATATCGCTAACATACAATATTACACTAGTTTCAAGGGTATACCGTAGTTATCCAACATTTATATACCTAAAGAAGTGATCACCATGATAAGTCCAGGAACCATCTGACACTGTACCACGCTATCACAATATTATTGACTATATTCCCCATGCTGGACATTGCATACTCATGACTTGTTTTATACCTGAAAATTTGGACCTCTTATTCCCCTTCACCTTTCTCCCCCTTTAAAAAATTTTCAATTATGGTTCATGTTCAATATTTTATATTAATTTCAAGTATAAAGTATAGTGGTTAGATATTTATATAATTTAAGTCTACTACCCACCTGGCACTATCCATAGTTATTGCCATATCATCGACTATTTTCCCTATGCTTTACTTTATATCCCTAAGACTATTTTGTAACTACTGATTTGTACTTCTTAGTCCTTTCATCTTTTTCACCCTGCCCCCAATCCTCTCCCATCTATCACCTGAATAAATCTAGTATCCATCTGATATCATACATAGTTATTACATTATTATTGACTATATTCCTTATACTATACTCTACATCCCCATAACTACTTTGTAACAAACAATTTGTACTTCTTAATCCCTTCCCCTGTTTTCTCCCACACCTCCAAAACCCCTCCCATTTGGCAACCATCAAAATGTTTTCTGTATCTATGAGTTTGTTTCTGTTTTGTTTATTTTGTTCTTTAGATTCCACATATTAGTGAAATCACATTGCATCTGTCTTTCTCTGACACTTCATTGAACACAATATCCTTCAGGTCCATCCATGTCACCGCAGATGGCAAGACCTATTCCCTTCCCTGGCTGAGCAGTATTCCACTGTGTATACTGTGTTTCCCCCAAAATAAGACCTAGCCAGATAATCAGCTCTAATGCATCTTTTGGAGTAAAAATTAATATAAGACCCGGTCTCACTTTACTATAAGACTGGGTATAATGTAATATAATATAATATAATATAATATAATATAATATAATATAATATAATATAAATACCTGGTCTTACATTAATTTTTGCTCCAAAAGATGCATTAGAGCTGATTGTCCAACCAGGTCTTATTTTCGAGGAAACATAGTATGTTCCACCTCTTCTTTATTCATTCTTCTGTTGACAGACACCCAGGCTGCCTCCACATCTTGGCCATTGTAAATAATGCTGCAATCAACATAGGATGTACCCTCAAAGTAATGTTTTGGGTTTCTTTGGATAAATACCAGAAAGTAGGATTACTGGGTGCTTTTTTGTCTCTTGTTATGGCCTTTGTTTTGAAGTCTATTTTGTCTTGTATAAGTTTGGCTACCCCAATTTGTTTGTTTGTTTGTTTGTTTCCATTTTCAAGAAATATTTTTATCCATCCCTTTACTTTCCATCTGTGTGTGTCTTTCATTCTGAAATGATTCTCTTGTAGGCAGCATATGTAAGGATTTTGTTTTCTTATCTATTCAGCCTTTCTGTGTCCTTTGATTGGAGCATTTAATCTATTTACATGGGAAGTAATTGTTGATAGATATGTAGTTATTGCCATTTTATTATTCATAATTTTGACTCCCCCCATCTTAAAGAAGTCCTTCTAATTTTTCTTGTAATACTGGTTTGGTGGTGATGAACTTCTTTACCTCTTTCTTGTCTGGGAAGCTCTTTATCTGTCCTTCAATTTTAAATGATAGCTTTGCTGGGTAGAATAGTCTTGGTGGTAGGTCCTTGCTTTTCATCATGTTGAATATTTTGTGCCAAACCTTTCTGGTCTGTGAAGTTTCTATTGAGAAGTCAGCTGGCAATCTTTTGGGATCTCCCTCATAAGTTATTAGTTGCCTTTCTCTTGCTGCTTTTAGGATTCTCTCTTTGTCTTTAACCTTTGACATTTTAATTATAATGTGTCTTGGTGTTGGCCTGTATGGGTTCATCTTGTTTGAGACTCTCTACCCTTCCTGGATTTGTATGTTTATTTCCTTCACCAGGTTAGGAAAGTTTTCAGTCATTATTTCTTCAAATATGTTCTCAACAACCTTGATTTCTCTCTTCTCCTTCTGGTACCCTTATGATGTGAATGTTATGCTTGATGTTGTTCCAGAGATCTCTTAAACTATCCTCATTTTTTTTGATTCTTGTTTTCTTTTTTTGCTGTTCTGATTGGGTGTTTTCTGCTATTTCACATTCCAAATTGCTGATTCAATCCTCTGCTTCATCTAGTATTATGGTGATTCCTTTTAGTGCATTCTTCATTTCTGTTATTGTATTCTTCACTTCTGACTGGTTTCTCTTTATGGTTTCTATGTCCTTTTTTCTGCTTGCTATCTCTCTGTTGAAGTTCTCACTAAGTCCCTTGAGCATCCTCATAACATTGTTTTGAACTCTGTCTCTGGTAGGTTGCTTGCCTCCATTTTGTTTGTTTGTTTTTTTCTGGAGTTTTCCCCTGTGTTTTCATTTGGGATAGATCTCTTTTCTCATTTTCCATGCCTCTCTGTGTTTATTTCTATGAATTAGGTAGATATGCTGTGTCTCCCAGTCTTGTCTGGGTGGCCTTATGTAGCAGGTGCCCTGTAGGGCCAAGGGACATAGTCTCCCCAGTCACCTGCACTGGGTGCTCCAGGAGTGTCCCTTGTGTGAGTTGTGTGTGCCCTCCTGTTATAGTTGAGCCTTGATATCTATTGGCACATCTTCGGGTCAGATTGACGCTCAGGCTAATTGGCTATGGGGTTTAGCCACATCCATAGCTTATGGGCTGCTGTGCGGGAGGCTTACCCCACTGAGTGGGATTTGACCCGGTGGGCTCTAGTGCCTGTTGAGACTACCCTTTGTGTGTGCCACTTGTGCGGCTAATTGGGTGATATTCGTCTGTGGTCTGAAGTCAACCTCCATGTATGTTTGTTCTCGTGCCTCTTGGGAGTGGCTCTGGTGCAGGCCCAGGTCAGCCACTGCCTGTGACTGGCCAGGGACTGCCTGGTAGGAGCTACAAAGTGATCCGTGGTTGTTTGCTGCCTGCCTAGAGGCAGGTCAGAGAGGCCACGCTGCAAACTGAGGATGTCTGCCACCAGAACTGGACCTAGGGGAGTTCTGCAAAAATTCAGGACACCTTGGGGCCTGATGCCACCAGCTGGCTCCCATAAGGTTCAGCCACTGATAATGCCCCGTTAGATGAGGCAGGGTATCAAGTTAGATGAGGCAGGGTATCAAGGAGTGACTAGAGTCAGTAGAATTGTGGTCACCAGGTTAATGTGGAGTCTGGTTTAGTGCCAGTGCTGAGCCTGGAGCTACTCAGCAGAAGTCTCAGAGCAAACTGAGGCTGGTCATCACCCACCTGGGGCCTGTGGACTTTGATAGTTTTCCAAGAAAGAGTGCAATGTGGGTGGGGCTGGCTGCCCATGGAGAAAGTGCCTCTGACATTGGGGAAGTTAGGTGTGGTGGGGTCTCAGCGGAGTCAGCAGGGTGGAGCAGCTGATTCTGATTTGGCCTGTGGGGCGGTCTCAACACAGGAAAGAGGACGACTGTCCTCTAGCCCTCACACCAAGGCCACACATCTCAGTCTCTCCCCTGTATGCCTGTGATACCCCTGAGTCACCATTTCTCTTCCAAAGTCCAGGGTGAGTGCCTGTGAGCAAGTTAGTCTGTGCATGGGCCATTTAAGAGGACGTGTGGGTTTCCTACAGCCTTCCATCCCACCAGGATGGTCAGAATCCCTACTGGTTTCATAGCCAGATGTTGTGGGGGCTCTTATTCTTGACACCCATACTCTGAGCTGGGGTCCCACATTCCTCTGAGGGGAAACTCAGCAGCTGAGATATTACTCCTGATTCTCAACTGCCACCCAGAGGTTTGGGGCCAGCCCTTTTCACATCTCTGCCCCTCCTACCAGTCTCAACATGGCTTCTTCTTCATATCCTTAATTATAAAACTTCTGTTTAGCTAGACTTCAGATGATTTTCTAGGTCGAATGTTCTATAATTTAGTTGTAATTTTAATTGGTTCAGGAAAGGAAGCACGCACAGTGCTTATCTACTCTGTCATCTTTGATCTCTCCTTATGAATTACTAGTAGATATTTTTTTCATCAGTTGTAGCCATCCTCCTTTCTTCTGAGATGGTATGTACTTGAAAAAAACAATCTGTATGTGAGCAAATATAATTATTTCAGAAATTCAATTCCTGAGCCCTCGCCATATAATCATATGTTCTTCTACCTTTGTCATTTTAAGATTCAAATTTGATTTTTGTATAACTTTTAGTATCACAGGAAATATAAGGAGAGTGCTGTGTCATTTAAGTTACTATTTAAAAAAAAAATTGAAAAGTATCAGGCTGAGAACCAGTCCCTGCAGAACTGTATGAGACACTGATGTGGCCTCTGAGGAATAATATACATTATAAACAGTGTACTACACAGCTATAATTAGTAGATAATCTAAGTAAAATGTGAACATTGCTGAAGTGTCAAGCATCCCAAAATTGATATTGCCACAGACAAGATACCCAATAATCTTTGATTTTGTTATACCTGCAGAAGTTGTCAGAACGTAATAGATGAGAAAAAGCTTTACCCAAAGGAAAGAAATTAATCAGAAAATATAGATTAATTGCTTCACAAAACAATAAATATTTTACCTAGTATCCTATGATTTTTCTAGACAATTACAAATTCATTTTTGTGTGTTGTATTTTAATGGGGAGACGTTATATGCTAAAGGCTAAGAGAATAGCTTCTGAAATCATACTGCCTGAGTATGCATGTTGGCTTTTCTGTTTATCAGCACTGCATGTTAGTGCAGATTAGTTAACCTCTCTAAGCTTCAGTTTCCTCATCTGTAAAATGGGGATGGTAAGAGTACCTACTCCATAGGGTTGTTGTGTGGATTAAATGAAATAATGTATGCAGTTATGCTCGCTATGTAGATGCATTGAAGAAATAATAGCTATTATTAAATCCAGACAACATTGTCCTTCATTACCTTCGAACGCTTAATTTGTCCTTTGGTCTTGAAAACATAGAAGCATTGCTATCTGACTTCTCTTCCTCACACCTGTTTCTGTTTTTACCAAATATCGGAACATAAACAAAATTCTGGTATGTTGACTTTTCAGTGTCACTAGTTGAGAAATTTTCTGTAAGTCTACACTTAAATGTCTCTCTTCTTCTATGTATGCTTAAAGAATTCTGAATGCTTTTTGGGTGTGCTCTCTATGCTCAGTCACAGGCAGTGTTCAATTCCTCATCTCTTCCTCCCATTACGCAGAGTTTAAGGTACTATAAGACAAAAGAACTTGGCAAAACCATAGTGCAGGTACAGAACATGGCATATTAAGAGGGTGTACATATAACTGTCATCCAAACAGGGATATTTTAGAGGGTGAAACCAGCACTCTTTATAATGATGTTGTGACCACAGATATATACTGGGGCTGTTTCGGCAAACCAGGGCAAATGGTCACCCTATGAATTTGTCTTTCTGTTCTCTACTTTTGTGTTACAAATCATCCCAAAACACAGTGCCGAAGTTCAATCACCATTGTATTAAACTTACAGTTTTGTGGGCCAGTAATTTGGAAATAACATCGCTGGTTAGCTGTCACTGCTCCATGATGACTGGGGCCTTGACTGGGGTGGCTGGAATGGCTGCAGATGCTAGAATAACTCGACTGGCACCATATGTCAAGGGCCTTGGTTCTGGTTGTCAGCTGGGTTCCTTGGTTATTCTCGTGGCATTTGCTATGGCTGGAATTGTGTAATTGTGAAGATTCAAAGAAGACAATAAAGAAAATTAGGAAGATGCCGGTATCCTGGCAAAAGGAAGACCAGGCCCACACACAGTAGGAAATACCTAACACAGTGTCTCCCAAAGTGTACAACATGTGTCATTAGTGATTTTTATGTGGACTTGACATTGAATAATACAATTATCAAATCGCATGTTAGAAAAAAATTGTTCACCTTCACTTATTTTGATGATTCATGAGGAAGGGGAAAATCTCAGTTTGCTATTGGTAGGTCCTCATCATCAGTATAACTCTTGAGGACTTCTCTCTTTAGCAGATATAACAGACCTCAAGCCTAAAGCCTTCAGTGGGCAGCACTGTTTACCAAGGACTGAATAACACGGTTTTCTTTTCCTTGTAATATTTTTCTACCATTACCTTCTAATATGACATGTTATATGTTCTTTAAAAATATGTGACATGAGGCTTTCTTTTAAAACTAATCTTTAGAGTGATGATGGTTGCACAACCTAGTGAACACAGTAAAAACCACTGAAGTGTGTTTAAAAGCTGCCAGGTGTTCTAAAGGGGGCTGGAGCTGGATGGGTTTGGGAGAGATTGAGTTGGAGCTTCTTGATTCCTGTACACAGAGATTCCCAACAGCCAGAGAACAGGCAACTCTGAAAGGACAGTTGCAGAACTAGGCCTTGAAAATCGAGAGTCGAGGATGTATCCCAGAAAAGATCATGAACATGAACGCCAAACTGGCCCCTGGGTCAACAAGGTCAAGGGTGAGTGAAAAGAGTGACAAAGCCAACACTGTCCTCCCTTCTTCAAGTCCCCGAAGCCACTAATGTGGACTGCAGTGGATAAATCAATGTGTTTCAATGGGGCAGAAAAAGAAGTTTTGAACAGGATAGTAGCTAATAGCTGAAAGTGGAAAATTACAACTTTAGTAATCGAAAGTGCCTGAGAGATTTTGAAATCTGCCCAAGATGTGATTCAGTAATCTGTTCACAGGATCAGGAGATTGGACACAGCATGATGGGCAATGATTTGTGAAAAATAAAAACTGTAGCATGTTTTTATCCCACTAAGCTTAGGCAATGCAATAATCCACTTAGCTATCACCCAAAAAACAAACCAAGCAAATATACATCAGTTAAAAAAAAAAAAGTCAATGTAAAAAATAAATAAATAAAGATACTAAGCCTACAATAGAATATGGAAAAATTATACTGTTGGTGCAAGGATGATTAAAATTTGGGAAACACTTAAAATGCAAATAATGGGAGAATTTCTATCATGCTGCCTAACATGATTGCCACTTGAGTTATTTTTCTTGAGGACTTTCAATAGAACTTTCCAAATTCTATTGAATACTAAAGCAATAATCTAGGAGTGAGGGAGAGGAGGAGTTTACCTTTAACTCATTTCCTGTTGATCACTAATAATTCAACTATCAGATTGGTGGAGAATTGGTTATTGTGGACTTATACTTTGAATTTAGGAAATCTCTAAAGGAGCTCAAGGCCCTGTCTGACAAACGATGAGTTAAGTGGCACCAAACATTGATGAGTGAGATGGATTCCCGAGGAAAAAAAAAGTGCCCTTAGCAAAACAATTCCATGGCTTTGGTCCCTGACTGTTTTTGTTCAGACTCTGTTATTCCTGTCCTCCCTTCCCCTCCTTTATTGCCCCTCACAGCCCCAGAAAGTCCTTCTGTTTAATTTTTAAGCCTGGCATATAGCTGGCTGCTGCTAAGGAATGGTCACTCCCGTTGACCACTGTAAGAACACCTTATGACAGTGACACCTTTGTGTACACTCAGAGTCTGGTCTTCGGGAGTTAGAAACCAACATTCGTAATAAGAGTTAAAAGTAGAATTTTAATTTTCAGAACAAACTGTATGCATAGGTGTGCTGTGTGACTGTTTTTCTAAGAAACATGTTTTAGGAGGAAAGAGTTTGAGTTTTCCTCTAGATAGCTGAGTTCAGGTTCTGTCTCCTCTATGTACTAGGAAGCTGACCTCAGTCACATTATGGAACCTGTGAACTTCAGTGTTTTTATCGCCTAGGGATAAAGATTCTTACTTGTTTAGTTATTATGATGTTACAATAAGACAGCATACACAGAACATACTGCCCAGTGTCTACAGCGTGGTTTATGCTCAAGAAACATTAGTGACCTTTCCTGTTCCTTCTTACTTTTATAAAAACCATTATAATAAAAAAATGCACGACACACACACACACAACTATATATACATATGTGTATATATAACACTATAACTATATATTTTATGGTGTTATATAACACTATATATAGTTATAAATAGTGTTTTATATATATAAATATCACTGCTACAACTATAACTATATATAATAAACAGTATATATGATTTATACATATAATAAATATGGGAGGTCTACATATATTTCCCATGTTTATTTTTTTATATTAACTTCTATTTTTTACTGACACATATCTGTTTGTATTTATTTGTTTGATTTTAGGTGATAGCTCAGTGGGTTATTGAATTATCTGAGCGTGGTGGGGTAAAATCATGACAGTTTTATTTCTCAGAAATCACTGCTCCTTGTGCTGTGTCAAATCTCCTGATCCTGTGGACACTTTAATGAATCACATCTTGGGCAGATTTCAAAACCTCTCCCGTATATGTATGTGTATGTATTTAAGTAAATGTGTGTGTCCCCAAATGTAAATAATAAAATATTCAATGTAAATTCTAAATACTGGGAGTAATGGAAAAACAATCTTCCTAAATTCCTATTAAATTAGAAACAAAAATGTAGTCAGTTCCAGAAATTCAGAAATAAAACCAAATTAAATAGTCAAGTACATAAGAACACAACAATAAAAATACAGACTTTTTTTTTCCAGGTGAGTCTAAATCATTATTCCCTTGAATTATACCTTTTGAAGACTGCTTTGTCTTTACGAGTATAAGTGTTTTAGTAATTTTAGAGGATTACACCTCACTGAAACTTTGTCAAAAGGTCTTAGTCTTTTTCCTTCTTAAATCTGTCCTGCAAATCTCCTCTTTTTCTCCCTCTTACTTCCTCCCAAATCCTCAGTGACTCCGACAGCTGCAGTCCTTTCCTCCCACTCCCCCATTCTGTGTGGAGCTTGTTGCCGTTGGAGACCTCCCCAGCTCCCAGCAGCTAGCTCTGTCCAAGAACTTAGGAGGTGTACTTAAAGTAGCAGAAAGTAGTCAATAATTAGGAAAGCAGATTTTCAGCCAAATGGAGTAACTGGAGCTTGGAATTTCATATCTGAGGTATTGGTTTCGCTAATTAATTAGTACCAAAATAATGGTCTGTGGGGGAACATCGCTTTATAAACTTTTGGCTGGGACTTACAAATGAACAATATGCACAGGAAAATGTTAATAGTTGAGAAAGGCATTTTAACAAAGTTTTATAGTATGTGGTTTAAGGTCCTCAGGGCAAACATATGCATTACACATCTAACCTCACACTGAGAAAATAATCCCTAATGTTGGTTCCTCTGCTAGTCCTATTAAAAATTCCCCCAAATGTAAAGGCTGCCAATTTCAGACTAAGAATAAATGGCTCGTGGTTCCTTCTGAAACGACATCCAAGATTCCTGCTCTCAGTGCTACACATGAAATCATTGGGGGTGGAATGTCTCTGGTTTCTGGGGTCCCTGAAAAGGCCAGTGCGTTCATCTAACCCCGCCTATTACAGACAGTGCACACAAAGGCCACTTTCTGTCAGAGATGGTTAGAGTGGCGATTTCACACTGAAGGAGGTCAGCCCCTGTGTTCGCTTTCTGTATAATCAGGGTGTGGGGTTGGAACCCATGATGGGGGAACTTTGAAACGCTCTGCATTCTGTAGGGTGTCACCTCTCATAGAATTTAACTCTGACATTTGGTAAGAGAGAAGTCCAGTCCACAACACTGGCCATTTTTGCCGATGACTCTAATGCAGTGTGAGTGGTGCTGCTATTGAAGTGAATGGATGGTCTCCTCTAACCTTAAATATTTAAATGATTAAATAGTTAAATTACCATGTGAAGCATTAGCATGGGAAGGGATGTGGGGGTGGAGAGGTAAGTGAAAGAAGGTATGAAAAAAGTTAGAATTGGTTCAAATCAATTTTTCTTTGTTGATAAAAAAAAAAAAAAAGTTTGGTTTTGAAGTCAGAAAACTTTCGCTTTCTTGGGCCTCAACATTCCCATCTGAAAAATGGAACTAACCACCCCTGCCCAGACTATGTGGAAATGGGATAGTTATAAAATGCTATGCAAATATGAGCTATTATTATTTGGGTGTTTGGATATGCTAATGCCTAATAGTGGTTAGATCCCATAAACCATTTTTGAGTTCCTCAATATTAGCCCTCATCCGAATTCCCCTGTGGCCTCTGGTTCTGCACATCATCAGGAATTCTACACCTGCCCTGTACTGAACTGGGTTCTAGTAATTACGCACAATTGAACTAAGTTTTATTAATTACATGTGTACCAGATATGGTAAAACCAATGGGACAAGTTGAGTCTAGTACTCACTTCCCAATAATTCTTTACCTCTTTATTCAAGCTTGTGGCCCAAAGGTTGACTCATCTCTTGGCACTCTTATGCCTTCCAAATCAATTAATCCTCCATGTATGGGACCTTGACTTTTAAGACATTTTTAGTCATTCCTTAGTCACTCCTGCATGCTCCTAAGGTATTTCTGTATGTGACCTTTCGGTTATATATTCACATCCTCCTAAAATTTCTATTCTCAGGGGCATGGACATTTATATGTGTTCCTGAGGCTTCTTAGCCTTGGAATTTGACCTACAAAGAGAATTGCATGTTTTGTTTTTTGCCTGCCCCGAGGCTTGTGCAGTGATATCTGAGTATGTGTATAAAGGATTGGCCTGCATTTCTGAGAATAAACAATTATTCACATATAGCCACTCTAGGCAATTTCTTTAGAATGCTTTTTGAGAAGTCATGGCTTTACAAATACTGTCTGGTATTTTCATTGACTCTAAATTGGTCATTGAAAGTGTCATTTCAGGATGACACTATTCTAATTCAAACTCCCCCAAATATGACAGTGTCCCTTTTTATTTCTAAGCTCCGACTATTTTGCACCTTTGCCCCCTTTTATGTGTTGTATAGGGAAGTGTAATTCAGTTGTGAGTCATATGATGACAACTTTAACTCCTTGGAATTTTGCCTGGTGAGTAGATGAGGGACTAACATTAGGTTACATACACACTTGACTCTTTCTGTAATGAGAAGAAAGGCAGGACATATCTGCTCCATCAAAGCACTTTATTTTTCTAGCAAATTCCCTGGTAGAATATTGTTCTAAGTAACTGGGGATCTGATTCTCAACAATTAAATCTGCTGTCACATTTTATTTATAATGGAAGTGCAAGATCAGACTAATAACTATAATGTCTTAATTTTTCCAGCAGTCACAAGACTGAGGGAATAAAATGGGTGTTCTGCAGTTCTATTAGCGTTAGTTTCCCTTAACAAATATAAATTTGGAGTGTGTTTGTTCTAAGGCTGTAACTCCAAGTGACTGTGATAAAAATAAAGGAGGCAGAGACATTCTTGGTGAGTGTCATGCTGGAACTGTTTAAAAATAGCTATGGATCTTTGTGTGGCGGGTGAGGGAATATAACAAGCAGAAAATGGGGTACTCGAGATAAAATTGTGTGTCACATTTCACATTGGAGCTCGATCTATCCCACATATTATTCTGGATTTTCTTGAAAAATACATAACAGGGAATAGGACAGTAATGCCATTTAGAACAACGTATGGAAAGACAAGGAGATAAGATAGCATGTATTATGGTGGGGTGAAGGCAGGAAGACCACTGTGCTGGAGTTGAATATGTTTCATTTGTATTGGGAAGAGATTTATGGAAGAAAATAGTGGCATTGGATGAGGCTAGAGAAGGAAAAATAAAATGTAGTCGTATCACATAAAGACCTTTATTCTTGGCCTGTGACAAATAGAATATAAGGCAAAGGAGACTGGTGCAGTTTTATGGGTACATCTAGTAACAAAATGATGCAATAGACCTTTGACATCTCTGCAATCCTTCCCTCTGTTCCAAATTGCAAATGAGCTAGTCTTGAGGGAATATTATTGTGAGAAATAGATTAAAAAGGTTTAGTCACCATCACCTGAGTAGGGTTAAGGGCACAATAATATATCCTTGCAGTAGTTTGCCAACTTGGCCTTGTAGTCATCTGAGAAACTTCTTTAAAAACAATTCATATTTTCAGGTCTCACACTAAGGGATTCCTGATTTGATGGATCTGATGGGAGGCCGTGATTTTGTTAATGAATAACTTTTAGGAACCGCTTTTCTACTTAAGATAAAGTGTCTTAAACTTGGATTTGGGACACCTGGTGTGTACAGCCAGCTCCACCCAATGAGAATAACTTCAACTTTCCCTTATATTAACATATAACAAAATGGAGTCTTCTTTTCCTCATAGGGCATTTCATAAAGCTATATGTAATCATAGATGTGAACAATGGGGCATGAGAAAATGTAACTTCTTTTTAACTCCTTATATACTTGCAGAATTACAGATTAGTTTCAGAATTTTGGAGTAAAGATATTTCTAACTCCTTCTCTTAAAAAATCTCCCAACAGAACAAGAACAGTAAGGAAAATACATAGTCTGTCTTAGAGAAAACTAGAAAACTAGATAGGCCATATCTACCTATACAAGGTATTTAAAAAATATATATATGAGAATCATATGGAGCTCTTGGGAATTAAAAATATAATAGCTAATATTAAAAAGAAAAACACTGAAATATTTGGATGTGATGTTATCCAGAAATAAAACAAATAGATGGACAAAAAGAGAAAAAGAGTAAGGAAATTAGATGATAAATCTCACAGAAATTATGAAAAAAAGGGCAAAATATATGAAAGAAAATGATCAAGGAAGGAAAATAAAACCAAAAGGCAAATATCTTCAAATAGAAAGGGCCCACTGGGTATCCATCCCAAGAAATATTTGAAATAACGCATCTACAAATTTCCAAATAACAGAAAATAAAAACAGATTCAGACATAAAATAAATGGGGTATCAGAATTCTATAAGAATGGTGGTGGACTTCCCAACAGCTTTGATGGAAGATAGAGGACATTTTGCAGTAAGTGATCTTCAATCTACAGTTTTCTGTTCCTAAAGACTGAAAATCAAATATAATAATAAAGATGTTCTCAGATATGCAAGCTCTCATACATTTTCATTCCAACTACTCTTTCTCAGTAAGTTTTCAAATAAAACTTACTGAGGATTTTTTCCAATAAAACAAGAATAAATCAAGAAAGAAAAAGATAGCAGAACTAAAATGCAGTGCAGATCGGAAGGAAAGGAAATTTGCAAAGGGAAGTTCTAAGAAAACAGAAGTGAAATTCTAAAGAGCAGTGTATGTAGATTGGAGCAGGTAAATAGAAAATCCAAGAAGGATTATCTACATTTAAAAAAAAAGAAAATAATAAATTATCTAATGGACTTGATCATATGCAAAATTGATTAAGGGATATATTTCAAGGATTTTGATAGATAAGAGAAGACATAATTAAGACTTGAAAAACAAATAGAATTTTTTTTTTAAACGAAGGAATTATTAAACCCAGGAGGAACAAAGAGATGTACAAGATGTGTAACCATAGTCTGCTACTTGGTTGAACAGAAAACATATTCATAATATCTAACAATGAAAATACTGTGAGATAGCCATATGCAGGAGCGGAAGGCAGACTATAAGAGAGCTCAAATTCTCATTTATTAATATAGGAATAATAAATGATGAATCAAGATATGTGAGTGATTACATTTGGTTCTAGAAAAAGACAATTTTTATAGAAATAATTTTACAAAGTTAAAAGGGGGTTACCTTTGGGGTGAAGAGAATGAAAGAAAAGAAGTAGAGGGGACTGAATGTTTTGAACAAGCATGTTAGTACAATTTGACTTTTTAAATTCTATCTATATATTCTTTTTATAAAAATTACAATTAATTTAAAAATCAAATATCAATCAGGGTTGAAGAATATTCAAAAAGACATCAGGCAATTTACCCATTTCCAACCTGCCGATCAGCATGGGCACAGGTTAGATGCTGACTTAGAAGTTCCCCTCTGCTCTCCTTTACCTGTTTGCCAGACCCTTCCAAGGTGTGGAGAGTCCATGCTTACTCCACCTTCCCATTTCCCAAAGGAAATTTGTTTGCTAAGTTGCTTTGCTCCACAGCATAGGTTATCAACGTTATATGCCTTGGAATCACAACCACCTTAAAATGCAGACCTCTGAGATTCAATTCAGAGATTCTGATTCAAGAGGTCTGGGATGTGCTGAAGAATTGACTTTCACAAGTGTGTGAAGTGAATTTGGTACAGGGACCCACTTAATGAAAACCTGCCTAAGGGAGTTGGAATTGAAAATGTTAATACTTCCAGAAATAGGAACTGATTCATTCATGCATCTCTCCAACATTGATTTGAGTTCATTTTACTTTTGGACAATATACTAAGAGTTGTGGAGGAGATGATGCATACACTCAAGAAATTCATAATTTCGTCATTTGTCATAGAAATAACAAGGCAAAGCCTATCTCATATGACTGAATCATAACGCAGACTCTCGGAGGTCACTGTGGAAGAAATACGGGACAGGAGAAAGCCTTCCACGTAATGAACTACCTCAGATTAAAGTCAGCTTTGAAATTAGTCACAGAGTCCTTTATCACGAGGCACCGAACTGAGAATCAGACAGACTTGGCTTGAACCCTAAATCCTTCTCTTCCTCGCATGTTATAAAACCTTGGGGGCATCGGCCACTTGGGTACTGTCACACCTTATTCTGCAAGCTTAAATTATTTGAAGCCTATAAAATGTCGACTACAGTGCCAGGAGCGTAGTAGGTCCTCAACAAAGGTCCATCCCCTTGTATTTTTCCACAAGACTTCCCACTTTGAGCAAGTACTTCTGTTTGCAGCTTAACTGGCAGTACTTTCAGGTTATCAAAATATAGGCGTATATTTAAATCCCCAGTCCCGACATTTAGTTTGTGTGTCTGTTACGTTGGCAGGTTATTTGACCTTGCTCAGGTGCCGCTTACTTATTAATACGAGAATAGTTATGTCATTCTGAGGGTTTATTGAGATAATGTATTTAAAGTACCTAACACAATCACCCATGCATTTAAGAAATATCGGAACTAATTATAATATTAAATGTATTCTTTCACTCAGTGAGAGAAATTAGGGGTGTGTGTGTGTGTGTTAAAAAGCACAATCTCAAAAAGAAAGATGATACCATCAATCAGTACATCTCTGAGACTCCTGCAGAGGGAGACTCGGGTCATGGTGAAAAGCAGAAATTAGTGTTCAAGTTTAAGAGAGTGTGTTAAAAAAAAAAAAAGTTCCTCCTCACTCTTCTTGCAACAAGTGGCCTCTGCCTTTTTCCTTCATAGAGGCATTCATTCCATTTGTATGTCCAGAGCTAGCCTTTGATGCTTTCAACTTTCTTATTAGTCTAAATGCTGCTAGGATTGTGACTGAAAGACGAATTTCAGTCCAAAGTAGATTATAGCCCAGTCCTTTCCTATTAAAGTGGGAAGCTTGAACAGGGATAGCATTTTCTGACCGCATTCCAGTATTGGATAAAAGCCGTTGAAATAGGAAATGACATGGAACTATGTAGTTTGAAGCCAAAAAAAGAAAAACCAGACTCCATTACTGTATCTGAGAAGGGGAAGTGGGTGTAGGGGGTTGGCCCCACATCTTCTTCCAGGGCCCCAGCCTCCTCAAGGAGGGATCTGAGGGCCATAAGTATATTCTGTGAAGAGGGAGGTCGAGGAGTCAGGCAGCCTGAGCAGTGCAGTGGTCCTAAGCTCCAGAATTGGGAGGTTACGGGACCAAACCTCATGCTGGGGAGCAGAAGGATTGTTCCCCCTTCTCCTACACACAGAGACACATGCTCTTAACACAGACTCCAGTTTTGGCTGAGGCCGCCTGCTGCTTGGGAAGTGCTTTTGGCTCTGGAAAACTCTAAGGGGGCCAGGGTGGGCCTCAGATGAGAGGAGAAGGGATCTGGCTGCTCCAGGCTGGCTCCAGCCTCAACAAGGAGGCCCTTGCAAAGGAAACTTTCCAGTTTCCTTCCAGGTCAATTGAGTCCAGTGTTATATACTGTATTATAGGAGTTTGTTTAGTGTTACCAAGGAAGGAAAGGAAGCAGAAATTCAAAGCCAAAACCATACTCAGGAAAAAAAGGTTGGATACCTACAAAGTGTATAAAGAAGAGGCATGACAACCTGGTGGAAAGAGTTTGGATTTTATAGTCAGATAACTCCTGGCTCAGTGACATGTCATGCCCTGGGGAAGCTACCTAACTTCCCTGTGCATCACTGAGTTTCTTTCTCTGTATAAGGGTGGCTAACAATGCCTCTCTTGCAAGTTATTGTGACTCAAACACTCCATGCAAAACCAGTACCAATGAGCCTGGCATGTAAATATGTGTTTGGATGAGAATTTGCATTGAATTGATAAGACAATAGTAATTAGGTTCTTTTTCTATTAAATTACGTTTTCCCAGCATGACAGTGTGAAATTACCTGAGTGATGTTAAAGTTAGGGGGGCTCTTTCAGGGGGAGGCAGGAAGATGTAAGACGAGAGCAAGAGGAAAGAAGCAGTTGGTTACAAACTTCAGACTTCTCATAGGTCCACCACTTGGCTGAGTTTCTTGAAACCAGAACTGTGTTTTACTCATTTTTGTCTCATATACCTGGCGCAGACCTGCCTACCCTTAGTAGGGAGTGGGTAAATATTAACTGACTCACAGGATGAATGAATGAATAAGTAAACCTTATTTAATCTGTATTTCTTGATGCTAGTGCTTACTTGGGCATCGTCGGACATTGTGGCATACTAGCAGAAGTGAAATGAATAGTAGTTTAATGTTGGAAGATCTGAAAAATGAAGACTTGAATTAGGTAATGTTAAGAATAAGAATACTGAAGTCTCAATACCAGGCTTAGATCCAGCTGGGCATGTGTTTGGGCAATGCATTCTAGCTTTCTGTGCCTCAGTTTCCTAAGCCATCACATAGGGATAATTACAGTACCAATCTCATAGTTAGTGGGGAGGTATAAATGCGTTACTCTCCTTGAAGTATATAGAACAATGTCTGGCATGTAGTAAGTGCTAAATAAATGTTCGCTGTTATTTTAAACTTTTGAGCATGGCATTCTGTGTAATATTCACTTATTACATGGAATATAACACTTATACATTTTTTCCAGGTATTATTCCTAAAAATGTTAAGGCTATAAAGCAGTAGGTCAAAGTAATAAATTTCCTAGTAAAAACTTATATATAAATTAATGAGCAGACCTAAAGCTGCCACATTTCTAGGTTTGATACACATTCATGAAGCCAACTTGCAAATGATCACCAGTCCCAGGTTATGAGAGAAAATTCAATTCCAAAATTAAATCATTTAATTTTTTCCCCACCACAGAGTGTAATAATAGATAGAAAGTCATTTTCTGCATTTTTTCGTCCATTTTGATTGCAGTCTTCTGGAGTTTTATCTGACTCTCCCCTTGGGTGGAACCCAAGGGTGAGGCTTGGGTTACAGGACCAGCCCCAGTTCTCCAGTCCAGTATTTGCAGTAATTAGATGGATGGTTTGATGCTTAAAAAGAAGATGAATGTGTTTGCCTTTTATTCACTGGAGACAAAGAATTGGGGCACTCAGTGGAAAGAAATAGTGTGTACAAAGGCTGAGAAAGTGAAAACTGTGAAGTATTTTGGGGACTTGGAGAGAAGGCTGGTGTGGAAGATAAGGGCAAGTTCATCTCTGAAAAAGACTTCTGACTCCTTATGTGACATCAGCAACACAAAAGAGAAGAGGACAAGTGCTTCTCAGGACACTTATTCTGGGATGTACTTGGAATGCAGTTTCATCCAGGCTAGGGAAGTGGAATGGCTGGGCCCCCCTGAGCCCATGCCACCAGACCATATAGCAGCAACTACATTGACTCCTGAGAGGAAACCGGTGGGGTGGCAAGCCTGCGCAATCAGAGGAAGCCCCAAGCAACTCGATAGGGCCCAAAGATCCCTTGCCAGCCCTCTTGAGGAGAATGCCCTGGTATTGATTTCCTGATCAGTTTTGGGGCAAAAAAGTTTTGAGGGAAAAGGTATATTTTGCTCTGTGTGCAAATGTTTAGCCCATAGCTCCTTACGTTCTGGGTGCAGTTAATACATATCAAGAGGTGAGCCCCAGACAAGGCTATTAAGAAGAATCCTTGCTATTCTGGAAAATACTCTCTGATCTGACCACGGGTGCTTGAAACTGCACACCTACAGAAGCATTTATTAATTTATTTGGTTTCAAGAGATTTAATATAAAACTTAAAGGTAATCCTAGGACCCCCAAGCCCCACTCAACTAGCAGGAAGTTGTTGGTTTAGTGGAATATTATGCACCGGCTGTGGAATCAAACTAACCTGAGTTTGAAACCCAGTCACACCAATAACTAGTTCTTTTTTCCAGTTCTTAACCTCTCTGAGACTCAGTTTCCTTACTTGTGAACTGAGAATAGTAAACTTGAGGTTTCTTTAGTGAGGATTAGATATTTTTATGTAGCACACGAAGAACCTAGCAGAATGCCTGGCACATACTAACCTCTCAATAAGTATCATAGTAAACTAGAGTTTTAAGATCAGGTGAAGCGTTTCATGGTATGCACGTTTCATAATCTTCTCACCAATTTTTTGAGAACATTATACGCTAGAGATTCATAATTTTTCTATGGAACTGTTAGAGAAAAAAATATCCTGACCTGTTTTTCAGACTGGTGTGGAGTCTTGGCCAGTAACCATCGCTTTTCCTTAATAGCCTCCCTAATCTCTGGGCTTAGCCTGTGGAAAGTTAGCGGTGATTGAAGCAAAGATCCTGGGGATAACGGGCAGTGTTCCATTGACATCTTAAGTTGCACACTAAGAAAAAGAGAAAATAATTGTGCGTCCCTGGCATCACCCCGACTGCCGGCCGCCCACCCCACTGCCATCCTCCCCCAATGCTTTTATTTAGAAACCACGTTCATTGTCTTCTTGTTTCCCATCATTTTTGGTTTTTACCACTTTGCTGTTAACGTGAACATCTGAACAATTATTTGTATGTTAATTATCCCCAGAACCCTGGTAGATAGTAATTAAATATTGTTAACTGTAGGGTTGTGTGACACCTTCTCTGCCTGGTGAAAGGATCTGGGAACAATACTACTCCAGATACTCGCATACCTGTCTCTGTCCCCCTAGATTTTGCTGACTTCGTCTGTCCTGGGTTAGAAATTTCAGGTTACCTGACAAGCCCTTGGAGTTCTTTTAGTAGGGATTGGTTTGCTTGAGGAATAAACTGGCCGTGATCTGGAATGTTTTTGTTAAAGGTATTTGCTCTGGAGTTCAAGCACACCCTTATCTGTAGGGAGGCCAGGGGAGCTATATATCTGTCAGAAATCATTTTATCCCCTAAACCAGCTCCAAATCACTCTTCTCTGTTTCCTGAAAAACTCTCCAAAGATATATATATATATGACAACCCACCTTCATGGGATATTTTATGTCTATGTTTTACAAAATACATTCACGCAGTTGTGGAACTAGTGTGGGGTTTGGACTCAGAACTCAGTTTAAATTCTAGGTCTGTCCTAAGTAGTTACAGGAATTTGAACATATTACCTAATATCTCTGAGCCTCGATGTTTTTTGTTTTGTGTTTCAAATTGGTGTACTAACGCATATTTGATTTATTAAATTAATGTAACTAAGGCAGCTAACAAGAGACATTAAATATTAGCTCCTTGTCTTCTTTTCCTTAATCATTTCCTTCATTGATTCATCCTAGTTTTGCAACACACACACACACACACACACACACACACACACACACGTTAACATGAGTCAATTAAAGTATCTCAGAAAACCAAGAAGTCTTCTGAAAGCCGTTTTCTTCCTGGCAAAGGCCAAGTGAGTCTGTAAAGTATCTTCTATTGGAAAGGCATTTATTTCCCATCATTTCTGGTTTCTACCACTTTGCAAGTCCAATATTAGCAGAAATGAATGCAATGGCAGACAGAAAGGATTACAACAATAACAACAGCAATGCACTTTCACAGCTGGATTTTGAGCCTTGCAGATGCAGCCTAGAGGTCAGTAAAGCCCTTTTACAAAAGCTGCCTTTACTGGACTTGGAAATGATCATAGGTGGTTCTTTGCAGAACACGACTGCAGGATCCAGGGTTATCACTACAATCCCCTTCTTCATTTAAGTCTGGAAGAAAACGGGGGGAGGCCCTGTTATTTCTGTTTCTAAAGGACTCATCTGTCAGAATTCACAGGTACATGTAAAGTTGTTTACTGAGGGGTTAGTATACTTTCAGAGGAATATTATAATATAGGAGAAACAGAGATTATAGGTCTAGGCAACTCAATTTTCTCTTCCATCTCAAAGGAAAGACTCCTTAAGCCTAATATCTTAACAAGGAAGGTTTTTCTGAGAGTTCCACACATCCCAAACAGGAACTCCCGCCTTGAGATTTGTACTCACACTCCGCATGCCCCCTTTTCAAATCTCTCACTCTGACAACTCTGATTCCCTAGGAAAATTGCCACCTCTTCCATCACACAATGTCTTGTCCCTTTCTGAATACCCTGGGCTAGGAAGGCATTACTTCTTGCTGTCCCTCAAAGTGGGAGCAAGACAGAGAAGGACGGACTTTAGTCCCATGACCGAGGGTAAGCATGGATAAAGTTCAAGTTTCTTTTCAAACTTTCCAATGGTGACCTGCTATTTTCTTTACTAGTTGAGCTATTAAATCTTTTCTCAAAGGTAAACATTTTTTTTTTCTTGAAAGCAAGACCATCTAACCATGTTGATGAAATAATATTTCTTCTCTTACCGAAGCACAAGTCTTGTTACTTGAAACAAATCTTTATTTTTTGCCTCAAGGGATTTTTGTTTGTCCCTGCTGACCTTAAGTAGTCTGGTGTTATAGTAATGAATTTGTTTAATTGCCACTCTCCCTGTTGATCAAGGTATGGAATCAGTTTCTATGAAATTATTTGATAAAGAATTGTGTCACTGTACTGTTGGTTTCTGACCCACCCTGAATTTTTAATACAATGCTAACTTTTGAATTTGATACGTGACCTCAGACAAAAAAAATGATGAGTTCCAAAGAAAATGATGAGTTCCAAGTGTAGATCAGAAAGGGATGTAGATTTGTAGATCAAGGTTGATTAAGACATGACTTAAAGCCCAGGCAATCTAATTCTATCACTGGACTATTATTATGTCCAACGTACTATTCAAGAAAAATCAGCAAGTTAATTTTGGCCAATGATACAAGAGGACCTTATTCCCTGGAGTGTATGATACGATAGCACTTTTGATAGGGCAAATCTTTATGATGGAATCTCATTATAGCCCTAGGGTATAGGAATAAGATTAAGATGAGGATCTTTACTTATAGGTTAGTCCTGGGTACCAGAACTAAGATATGCCACTGGTAGATTCCAATGAATGGTTTTACCCATACCTTAGAAAGATGGAATTGATAGTTAAGAACAGACTCTCATTGTATGGGTACCTTTTGGATTTTTTTCATATGTGTCCACATACATTTAAGCACTAACTAGTTATTTGGAGAGGCAGTGTAGCATAGCCGATAAGCAACCTGAATTTGGGGTTGCCCAGACCTCTGTTCAAATTCCAGTTTTGCCATTTACTAGTTGCATTGGATAATTTATTCATTGAAACTTTTTTTTTTCATACCAATAATGAAGATAATAACACCAAGAGATTTTTAGAAATATTTAATAAAATAATGTATACAAAGTACTCAGCACAGTGAGTGCCATGCTATATCCACAATAAATGGCGGCAAGTATACCTACATTTTTAATAAATCATATATATGTGTATTATGTATATGATATATATGTATATATACATATATATACATATATATATATATATATATATATGAAGTTCATTCAATAGGGTAGATTTCGTCATTCATGAGAATATATTTAATGCTTTGAATTTAGAAAAGTAAAAAGCTTTAAAGTTATTTTTGAGAGATTTCCTGAGCCAGATGGATCCTACTGACAACTACATCTCAGATTATGATGCCTGCCATGTGAAGAACTAAGCAATGAATCTCTTTTTGATAACTCAGCTTAAATAGTTAGTGCCTACTTTTGATTATACTTTATTTAAAAACAGTTTCTAAAATTTGATAGGAAATTTTGCACAGCTCAGTAATGTAAAGAGACAATTCTCTTTTGGTCCCTTGTGTTGCTGCATGTCTTGTGCAGAGTTACTGATTGCCTTTATTCTGAAGTCTCTTTTCAAAGATGCTTGTATAGTAAACAGTCTTGGAAGATTCAGTATCTCCCTCCTGAGTGAAGAAGATGTTTCCTTACAGTTCAATATAATAAATATGATGCTCCCTCCAGAGCATGTCTGGAGGGCAGTCCTGACTATTGCCCATTATAAAAAAAGTGGGTTCCATAAGCTCAGGGTTCCTCTTTTGTAAAGCAGCCCATGGGGCCCATCTGTGTCACTTCTGTGATACTTGGGGGCAAGAGGAGGACTGTTGCAAGTGTATTGTTCTTTGTGCTTGATGTGTGCTGTGAATAATAAAACCCTTGACTTAGGAGTCTTGTGTCTTGTGCCAGCATCAGTGAATCTGTGGCAGACAAACTTGTTAGCCTTCTGGTAGAACAAAATCTCAGGCCCTTTTCAGTTTTTGACAAATAATAGTAAAGTAATTACTTGTTTTTGCAAAATGAACACCTACGTATTTTATCCTTTATACAAAATACTTTAGATGCACTATTTCATAACTCCCCCCCCCCCGATATAACAATGCCATTCAACATTAGTCCCCAAGAGTGGGACTAATGCATGAGATGCATTAAGTAACAGGAGATTTAATGGGCAGGACTCTTTCATTGCCTAAGTCAGGTCTCTGTAGCTGTTATCATCCATGGAAAACTATTCAAGTCTGTACTCACCTTTATAGGCCACTGGGCTTCGGCTATGTGAATTATTACACTAGTGTTTCAAATGGAACCTGAACAATGGGAAAGAATTTATGGAACTTCCAAATGTATATGTTTTTTGTTATCCAGGCATAGATAATACATTGGGAGAATGTGGCAAAACATGGTTTATACCAAGCAATGTTTTTGCTAATGAGGAAGGAGAAGGCTCTGTGGCTTGGTCTCAAGATTAACATCAATGCTTGAAATATGGGAGCTGGTCATGTTTCTGAGGGGAAAAAATTTCCTGAAGAAATATGAATGGCAGCAGGGTAGAGTTATAGATTAATGAGATTTAATATTAAAATGATCTTTGGTAATGTAGACTGCCAAAAAATTAGCTTACATCCTGTACTGTGTACAACTTTTGGCAGTAGTTTTCTGCCATGCTGTGTAGAAAAATTAGGCCTGTGTTTCTCTGAGCACACACATATCTGTCCATCACAAATAGTCACACTGCGTGCTAGTACTTGTAAATATTTGCCTGTCGACAATATTTCCACTTCATTGCACATTTTTGTTTGTTTGTTTGTTTCAGTTAGTATAGACAGCATAAAGTTTCTGTGACTTCCAAAAGCAACTGTTGAGGTAGAAATAAAACAGGCCATACAACTGGATAATGAAAAATGAAGATTAGCAAGGATGTGAAACGTGAGTGAGGAGTTCCATATGAGGATGATTTGCTCTGAAAATGGAAAAAAATATTTGCTTGGGGTTTAACTCAGTTTTACTTGATTTTGTAATACTGCTGTGTTTTACAATTTTATTAGAATCACTATGAAGAGATTTACTTAGGTCAAAACAATCTGTAGATTCTCTCTACATAGCCTTCATGGATCCTCACCTCCACAGCAAAGGTTGCCTGAGTTGAAGACAAATAAAGGATTCTAATTAGGGCTCTTGGGAGACTGAAAAGCAATTGTCTGAACCTATTACTCAACTTCATAAGCTCATTAATGGGCATCTCTCTGCCTGATGGGAGAAAGAGCCGCAAGTTCACTTTGGACAAGCAGGCCTGGACCTGAGAAACTTCATATGTGATATCAGAACATTAGTTACTATTTAGTTTAGGAATGACTGGATTCAAGCAACAAACAGATACAAGGAAACTTCAGGGGAAAAAAAAGGAATTTATCGAAGACTATGGAACTGTGAAATTAAAGAAAAAGCCCAAGACTAAGACCAGTCCTTGAAAAGGAGAAGTAGCTAGGAAGCTCTTGAGAGCTAGTGGCAGAAAATACGTAGACAATGTCAAGGTCAGGATTTCAAGATCTCAGTATGCAAAAACCTAACCATTTTGAATTTTTGTTACATTTTGTTCAAGATTCAAAATCAGGGAGGAGAGAAGCTAGGTGGTTTAGTTTGGGTCAAACACATACTTGTTGGCTGCGAGGAGAGAACAATTTAATTGAGAGCCCTACAAGGCCACATCCAACAGAAGTTTCATTCCTCCAAAGGGTTAACAGGGAGATGCTACCAGAGGTATGGAGAAGGCATGCTGGACAGCCAACAACAGCAGATGGTTATTACATCTCTCTCTCTCTCTCTCTCTCTCTCTCTCTCTCTCTCTCTCTCTCTCTCTCTTTCTCTCTTTCTTTCTTTCTTTTTAAGAGGATTTGAAATTCCAGACTATACTGAGATATAACATCTTCCCTGATACTTTTATTTAGTGCAAGTAAGTGAGTTTTGTTTAGCAAAAAGATGGTTGATGCAACATTAGAAATTCTCAAAATTGTGTTTATTATATTAATAACATTCAAGATATGATCACCCCAAAGAATGCAGAAAGGCATTCCAGTGGGCTAAATTTTTGATGGGAATAAAATATCAGCTTCATCCCCTTTCTACCTGGTTGCTTTCTCCATAAAATGGGAGCTAAACAGAGGACAAAGCCTTCCTCAATCACTTGCAAAATTGATGCCAAAACAATGCATAGAGTTGATGTGTGTTTCCTAAACTGAAAAAGGGAGATGCACAGGCTCACACAACCAGAGAGGGAAAATATTTTCAGAGACAGAGAGGCATCTATTTAGCAAATCACTGCTTCCACCCTGCCAGGAGCCAGCTCCACCCCTGGAAAAGCAGCCTCATCTGCTCTGCACCTGCGCAAGCACTTGCTCTCATAGACTAGTTTACTTGCCTTGATCATGGCAAGAGCAGGCAGGCTCAGAACTTCAATGGTCTTTCACTTTGAGGAAATGTCATAGGGCCTATGACACAAACAGGTGACTCTAGGGCAGCACGTGCTCCTGCCCCAAAAGGTTTCCTTGTTATGCCCTTGATGACACCTATCTTGGCTACATCCCCCGTCATCAACTAGGGGATAGGGGAGGAGGAGATCTCATCCAGAGCATATAATTGTGATTGGCTGATGGGTAATCTCTGCCTTGTCCCTTTATCCTTCCCCATGCTGGCCCTCCCCCACTCAGCGGAGCACCAGGCAGCTGAAGAGCTTGCTATTTTTATTTCTCTGTGAGGGGATCTCAGGTTACAGATTATATACCGATGAGGTAAGTTACAGGTACACACACTCATGTTTCTAATTTAGCTTGGCATTGGTTTCAAACATTAAACAGTCTCTCGCCTGGCTCTCCCTGTTTCCACTCTCCTCCCATCTTTGGCATCTCATTCCATCCTAATTCTGAGGGTCACTGTTCTTTCCTGTTGGATCACCCAACTTTCAGGCTTCTTAGAAAGGAGAATCAGGGAAAGTTAAGTTTCACATAGGATGGATTTCTGCTTTTGCTGCCCATGAACTCTCATGTAGCACTGTGATTTAAGCACACATTCTCACAATAGGTAAATGTTTGTAAGCTATTTAGAGGTTCTCAATTGCTTTCATACATATAGTCACAGTAAGCCTCGCAAAGGCCCCAAAATTGAGGATTCTTGTAATTATCTATAGTGATGATGAGAGAATTAGGACTCAGATAGGTTAATGAGTTGACTAAGAGCTCATAGTCAAGATGAAGTGCTGAAGTGATGGATGGATAAGAAAGAAAATGGTGATTAGAGGTACTCCCCTAAAAACAGCAAAGTCTGGAGAAGTGGAATACTTCTTTTCTTTCTTTCTTTTTCTTTCTTTTCCTTGGCACCAGACCAATCTCTTGGTGTTTAGGTTGAAATGATTCTCCCACAAGCTACCGCGGGACAAACACACTGTATGTTTTCTGTACTCTGTCGTGAGTTTGAAACTTTAGTATGAGTTTAATTATAATATAGGTATTAGGGATGAGGGGATACATAATTAGATTAAAATAAATAGGGGTTACTAAGAATCTGAACCCAGACGCCCACATGTTTTTGTTTCTTAAAAATATGCCCATGTGCTCAATTAGCACTTAAACAATGTTTCCATGTTAGCTTTTGTAAGACATCGTGGGGACTTCAAAGTATTTATATGGCACTGTATCTACCTTTAAGGAGTTTATAATAAAAGAAATAATATGGACATTTTTGAAAGTAAAGCAAAGCTACTTCCTATCGGATTTTTGCTGTATACCTGACAACTCAGAAAGGTTCCTAGAGAGGAGAAATAGCTCTAATTTGAATATCTAGTTTTGAATTGTGGCCATTGTATTTTATTTAAATAGTGCTCTTACCTGTCTCTTTAAACATGTCAGTCAATATACCAACTTGTTATATGTACATACATATACTCATACACATATATCTAGTGTAGTATTTATTCTCTAAGTCTGTCATAGTGACTGCTTTGTGTTCTTAGACTAGGATTGTGAGTTGCTTAAAGGTAGGAACAATACCTATTATTTAATAATTTATTCATTTATATCTTTTTGGTATTCCCATGATATGCAGGGTAGACACCACATGACGTTACAGAAAGAGCATGGTTTTTACTTTCTTTGAGCCACCGTTTACTCATCTGTAAAATTGAGATAACAATATAAATCTACGTTATTGGGTTGTTGAGAACATTAAATAAGATAGTTCCTATAAAGCACTTGGAATGGTGTCCCACAGATAGTGAACGTTCAATAAAGAGTGGCATATGTGGTCAATATTTTATATAATAAATATACAATATCTATTTATATTTGTTTGCTTATATGAGTAACTCCCAAACAACCTCATTCCTCTTCACATTGCCTCTGACACTCAAGTACTGATTAAATTGTTTTTAGATGAAAGAAGCAAAGATATAATAATGATAAAAGAGTTGTAATGACATCTGTCACTGATGACTTACCTTTATGGTACAGGTCAAGGTGATAACTTGGCGGAAAGGCGTATGAATCGTGAGAGTGACTGAGAATTCGATCAACTACTTCACAGAGTACTGGAATAAAGACAGCCGAAATGGAGAGACCAGGGCTACAAAGGTATTGAATTTCACATGATTATGCCAAATTTCTCTTTCTGAATCATATGAAGCTTGGAAGGAACTTTTAGACATAAATAACATTAATTTGTACTCCACTTATGCTCCATTTTAGCATGGCATCATTTTGATGAATACCTCATCTAGAATGATTCATTTATTTCTTGTAAAAAGAAGGAGTGGGAGGGGCTCATACTCATACTCATTCATTCATTCATTCATTATTTATTTCCTTATAATACAAAAACAAAATTTCAGAATTAGGGTATGTATTTTAGTGTTGATATTGTCTGAGTTAATGTATTTTCCACATACGTATTTTCTTATCTTTTAGAAGTATAATTTGTATACAATCAATTGCTCTACTTTAAGTGTGCAGTTTGATGATATTGGCAATTGTATACAGTTGTGTGACCATATCACAATCAAGTAACTTCCATTACCTCAAAATGTTCTCTGCGGCCCCCTTTGCGGTCAATTACTTCCCTCAGCCTCTGGCTACAGGCAACTGCTGATCTGTAACCTATTACTTTCATGTCTGGCTTCTTTCACTTAGTATAATGCTTTTGTGACTCATCCATGTTGGCATGTACCTGTAGTTTGTTCCTTTTTATTGCTGAATATATTCTACAGTATGGATATGCCACAATTTTTTTCTATGTACGAGTTGAATGACATTTGTGCTAGTTCTAGTTTTTGGTTATTAATAATACTGCTGTGAACATTTATGGACATGAATTATTTTGACGTATGTGTTCAATTATCTTGGATAAATATCTACGATGGGGGGGGTGCTGGGTCATAAGGTAAGTATATATTTAACTTTATAAGATACTGCCAAAGTGTTCTCCAAAGTGACTGTATACTGTTCATATGGAACCAGCAAGGTAGAGAGTACCAGTTTCTCCATATCCTCACCATACTTGGAATTATCTATCTTTTCAGATTTTCTATTTCTAGTGAGTATTCAGTGGTATGTCATTGGTTTGAATTTGTGTTTCTCTAAAGCGTACTGATGCTAAGTATCTTTTCTTATGTTTAATGGCTGTTTGTCTTTTTTTGTGAAATGTCTGTTCAAATCTTTTACCCATTAAAACAAATTCTTAAGATTGTCTTATTATTAAGTTGTAAGTAGCAAGTATTCTCTACATAGTCTAGATACAAACTTTTAATCATATTTATAGTTTACAAGTATTTTATCCCAGTTTTTGTCTTGCTTTTATCTTTCTTTTCTGAGTTTAAAAATTTTTAATTTTTTAATTACATTGGGCATACAGTATTATTTTAGTTTCAGGTGTACAACCTTGTGATTAGACCTTTATATAACTTATGAAGTGATCACCCCGATAAGACTAGTACCCATCTGACACTGTACATTATTATTACAATATTATTGACTATATTATCTGTGCTGTACTTTAAAGCCCCACTGTTTTTATAACTGGCAATTTGCACATCTTAAGCCCTTCCCCCTTTTCACCCATCCCCCCACCCCTGCCATCTGGCAACCACTGAAATGTTCTCTTTGTCTATGAGTTTGTTTCCATTTTGTCATTTATTTTTTAGATTCTACATATAAGAGAACTCATATGGTATTTGTCTTTCTCTGACTATTTCACTTAGTATAATACCTTCTAGGTACATCCATATTGTCACAAATGACAAGATTTCACTCTTTTTATGACTGAGTAATATTCCATTGTATATATGTACCACTTCTTCTGTATCTGTTTGTCTACTGATAGACACTTAGGTTGCTTTCATTATCTTAGTTATTGTAAGTTTGTTGAGGTGGTTCCAAGGTTCAGGTTGGGTCCAGGAATTCTCCACCTTTCTTATTTTCCTTGAAACAGTGGTTATCAGAGACATGCTCTAGACCACAAAGTGAGAATACATGAGGGTAAACCCAAATGTGGAAGTACATTTCAAGATTTGCTTGAGTCATGTCCACTAACATCCCTTTGATTAAAGCAATTCACATAGCCAAATCCAAATGCTAGGAGGGAGGAAGTACATAAGGCCAAGGCAAGAATATGGATGAATAATTCTAATAAGGGGAGGTGTGGACCATTAATCCAATGTATCAAAGCGAATCATAAGATTATGGTATTATGTTAAAGATTTTCAAAGAGTATTTTTGGAGGTATATACTGAAACATTTATGGATTAAATGTTATTTGGAATTTGCTTCTAATTATGAAGGAAAAACAGGTAGAGGTATAGAGGAAAAAATGGTGGCTATGAATTGTTAATCATTGAAGCTAGGTGTGAGTTACTAGGGGATTCATTACACCATTCTTCCACTCTTATATATGATTGAACTTCCTTATAATAAAATATTGAAAAAAAAATCCCAAAGAAGTATTGTGTTAAATTTGTCCCTATGTGGAAACTGAGGTTCTGAGAGGGTGTGTTACTTGTTCAGTGATGAGACAAGTAGTGACTTGCAGAATGGAGCTAGGACCCAAGCCAATATTTTCCACTTTAGATGGCTTTCTGTCACTTATTTAGTAATCCCTTAATTGTTTATTTAACACTAGGCTCCATGTAAGGTGTTATGGATAAAAAGATAAAGATTTCTCTTCTCTTAGATTCCCCCAGTCTAAAGGGTCAATGTACATTTAAACAGAATGCAACAAATTGGGGTACTAAAATGCTACAATGGGAGTGTACACAAACTTATGTTGATATAGGAGAAGGTATCACTACATCTGATTGAGGAAATCAGAGAAGGCTTTTCATAAATAAGGTAAAGTTTGGGCCAGGACTTGCAGGACTAGTTGGATAAACCAGAGACTGTATCATGGGCAGTGGGAGTAGCATGTGCAAAGGTTTTGAGGTGTAAGAGAACGTGGCATTATGGCAGTATGGGGAATTATATGTGACTCAGTGTAGTTAAACGTTAACTACAGTATGTGCATATTGAAGTGTTCTGTAAGTGTTCTGTAAGAGAAGTCAGGGAAGATGAGACTGGACTTATGTGCTTTGGAAAAAGTTGAAATTTAATGCTGTGGATCAGTGTTACCTGCCCAATTATAAGAGTGACCTAGGACTCTCATTAAAATACAGGGACTTAAGTCCTAGCGCTGATCTGATGACTCAGAATCTCTAGGGATAAGCAAGTTTGGGAAACATGATTATGGAAGCTACTGAAGAATTCTTAGAGGAATGATGTGATCATATTTGCATGTTAGAAAGACCACCCTGGCAGCAGTGTAGAGGTTAGATGGATGAAACATAGGTGAACAGAATCTGGTAGATGAATCATATGGCTACTACAAGATTCCATAAAAGGCATAATGAGTTCCTAAACCATGACAGCAGCAAAGGTGATTGAGTGGAACCAATGTTAAGGAGCTGGGATTAGCAGGCTCCAATGAATAACAGAGTCTAGAGTGTCAGAGAGGAGGATTCCGTTTTAGATGTCTGGCTTGATGGGTAATAGGATAATGCTATTGTTTAATCACAGGCAGGAAGCTCAGGATAAATAATGAAATCACTTTGGGTCTTGAGGAACCTGACATACTTATGGAACATGGGGAAGTGTCCAGAGGACAGGTCTTAAGCTCAAGAGAAAAATCTTAGCTAGAGGTAGAGATTTAGAAAGTGTCAATCTGGAAGTACTAGTTAAAACTCTAGGTAGATATTAGATAGATCCTGTAGTTTGAGAATAAAAGACCTCAGAGCCCACGAAAGCAAAAGCATTTAAAGGAGAGAGAGAAGGGAGTCCTGAATGGAAGAAGAAGGGAGTGAGTATTATGGAAATCAGTCAGGACAAGTTGGGCAAGTAGTCACAAATGAGGATGGAAATATGCTCACTGGATTTGGCAAAAGAGAGGATATGTTTGGCCATAGCCAGTGCAGTATTTGTGGACTATTGAAAGAAGAGACTGTTGATTTGGGTTCAAGACTGAGTGGGAAGTAAGGAAGCAGAGAACAAGCATAAATAACTCTTTCTAGAAGCTCTGAGGATAAAATAATCCTTTACTCTTATTTGGGTAGGAAACAGGAAGTTTTTAAATGGGAGGTACAGAATTAAGTATCTTGCTCTGGCAAGACCTGTGCTTCTTGAAGGTGTGAAGCTTTACTGGTTCCCATGTTTGAAATAACTGACATGAATACTCTTTAGTCCTTTTGTTGAAAATTCATCAATAGTCAGTCATTGTTAATTTATGGCATAGATTTGCTAATTTGGAGTAAACATATATGAAACAGTCCAGATGTGACTACGATATGTATGAAGGAATGACTATTAATTTTATTCATTGAGCAACTAAGTACCTCTGGTAAGCATCTGTTCTTACGTTAGTGACTTCATATACGTTTCTGTGCAGCCAGACGGATACTTTTATGTATGGTTGTGCAAATTTTAAAAATGGTACATTGGAAATTTGTCAGGTCTCCCCCAACTTTTCAAAATCAAAATTTTGAGAGAATATTCATTGACTACTAAATTTTGAGACAAGTTGTCAGGAAAACCTTACGTTAATGTAAACATTTTTTCCTCCAGGATTAGATTTTTTTCCTTTAAAGAGCTCTTAGGGGTTTGCGATAAAGTTTTAGAATGCATATCTGTTTATTTAAAAAGCCAAATGTTGTATGTTATGTGTTTATATCATAACTCAAGCAGTTTTTTGAACTCCATGTTTGATTACATATTACATTCTATTTCAGCCAAATTTAGGGGATTTTTACATTTCTTCAACCCCATGTAACTTAGCTGACTTTAAGCAAGATTGAAAAAAAGCAAACTTGTTATTAAATTCTGTTCTAAAACTTGTTGACACCACCACCTCCCCCTTGCTCTTCCATATCCATCTGCAAATGTGAGAACATCCCTGGGATGACAAGAATCATGGGTGATAAATGAAATGCAGATGAGTTTTGGCTGTGATATTGTCAAGACTTTTGTTGTCTAAGAAAACCTTTTAAATAAAGGCCTAGAGAAGCTGACCTTAAAAGGAATTTGATGATCTTTGATGAGAAGATGAGAGATTGCTACTGCTGTCGTGGCTACTACTGTAGCTAGGATGAATTGATGAAGCAAGAAAAGGGAAAAGGCCACCAAAGAATGGGTCTAGAATGGAGAATTAAGAATTAAGAAAATCAGTAGAAGTTTCTGTTTTCTGCAGGATGGTAAATGAGGTCATCTGGAAGTATCTAGAAATAAATGACCAAATCTGAGAAACAGTTTCTCAAGTGCACAGATAAGTACACTAGAAAGTAAAAAAAAAAAAAAAAAAAAGTCAAAAACTTAAAAAAATATATAAAACTAGACTAATAAGTAGGCAATAGGCAATGAATCTATGGCTGTCCATATTATCAGATCTTGGTAACCAAGAACATTATCTTTTAAGAAATTTTCAGGGATATAGAACAGGCCTTAGGCTGAGCAATGAAGAGTTGGAACCAAGACCTTCCCACATAATGTGGGGATCCTTGAAGAGCTCATTCAGGGTAAAGGAAGGCTTAAAAATCCCTGCTGGAAAAGAGAGGTAACCAAGAAATTATTCTGTACTTTAAACAGGCTCTCCGATTATTTTTTTAAAAAAGAGAACCAAATGTGAAATGTACTGTTTATTCGAAAGTTGTATAAAATGTATATGTACTGTTTAAAGAATAATAATAAAATGAACATTTGTGAAGCCACCACCCAAGTTAGGAAATAAATTATTCTTGGTACCTTAGAAGATGCCTGAGTGCCCCTCTTTCTCAGTTTCCCCAATGCCTCCCAGGACTTACCACCATACAGATTTTGTGCTAAACAGTCTCTTTAATTTCTTTATAGCTTTACCACCTATGAGGATATCCTAAACAAGACAGTATTTATTTTCAGAAACATATGCAATGCCTAATCCTGGATTGGATCCTTATTTAAGAGGGAAAAAAAAGCTGATAAAGATTTTCATGAGACAACCAGCAAATTTTGGATTTGGAAAGGGTATTAGATACAAGTATTGTGTCAACCGTGTTAAGTTTTCTGATTTTGTTGAATGAACTGTAATTAAGTAATAGAATGTCCTTGATTTTAGGTAATACACGTTGAAGTGCTTATAGATAACAAAACTAAAATAAATAAAGGGAATACATAGCACAACCCTAAATGTCTTCTGAAGATAAAGGTACCCAAGAAAGTGAACAGAATGATTCACTGGCATCTCCTCTCTGAGGATTTATAGGACCCTAGTCTGGGGAAATTGATGAAGTAATAAAGGTACACATGCCAGGATGGGGGAGGCACAGTAGCCTAAGGGGGTAGGTTGGGGAGAGGTTGCAAGTATTCAAGGTTCTTGCATAAAGCTTTGCAGTTTTGTACTGCACATTCCTGCCTAGTAAGGACAGAGGTTGGCGGGTGGTGCTGAAATTCATCCCACACACTTTTCCCAAGACGTGGGTCCTGGAACGGATGCCTCTGTGTAACTCCTTCACCCCATGGATGTTTGCTTTTCTAATTCTCCTACCCAGAAGGGGCTCATCTTTTACAGTTTACCTGCCTGAAGGAGGTGCCTTTTAAAGAATTTCCATAAAGGCTAAGTTCTTGTTGACTTAGTTCTGCTGGCATCTTATTCATTCCCAAGCAGCTTCTAGCAAGTAGTGCTTGTTTTAAACCCCTCCGCTGTTAACTTCTGGATTCAGAGATCCGTAGTACTACCAGTCCTTGTGCCTTCTGAAGATGGTTTGGCACAAATCACGTTGATTCTCAGCTTTCTCTACTGCCAGCTCAGGATTCGCTCGCTTGTGTCGGCTAAGTCAGGGGCCACTGGCCACTTGATTTTCAGTTCCAAAACTTGGTTGCTGTGTTTGCTTTTTTGTCCTCCCTGTCCTTGGAAGTTTATCTTATAAATACCTTTGGTGAAATTTTAGTGGAGTTTCAGAAGCAAACTGAGATGCGTATTTCAGCCTTCCGTCTTAACACAGAAGCCTCTTGGATAGCTAGTACTGCAATACAATTATTGGTTTTTATTCTTCCTTTAAAAATCTGTGTGTCCTATAGGGAATTATATGAGAGAAGGCAACCACTGTATTAGTAAAGCTCCAAGGATGAAGTCTTTGGATGAAAACAAGAAATCTTTAATGTCTTTTGCTGCCTTCCCAGATAATGCTCAGTTGTGGATTCGCTAGCCCCATGAGTTCCTGGTCCAGATGTGACCAGGACTGGAAATGCCCTTTGTGCAACCTT